>NW_008481867.1:20099-35865 GCF_000524495.1 Plasmodium inui San Antonio 1
ATTTGTTAGAGTTGGACGAGTTTCAATTCATTGGAATGTATTTTTTTTTTTTTTTGTACGTTCCTATTCTTTCGCCACTTTCTTTGGAGGCTACATGTTTTTTTTTTCACGCTCATCTGTTTTTCCTTTCGGAGCGAACTGATCTCCTCTAAATTAAGTAGACGTGTCCTATGCGTGATAGTTAAGTAGTTCTCACTCATTGGTAAATGCATTTGCATTGCGGTGCTTTTGGCAGCTCATGCACGTGGGTGTAAAGTGTGTGCTTGTACGAACCAGTGGGAAGTTTCGAAGCGCAGCAGTAGGATTGAGACATCCCTGCCTCCTTCTCATTGCTATATAAAAAAGTGGAAAGGGAAAAGGAATGCACAGATAATGATAACGAGGGATAAAGATGAAAGTGAAGTGGAAGAAGAGGGTGGTGATAATTCGTTTCGGGGGGGTAGAGATGGTGAGAGAAATGGCCTGAGCTATAACGGCAGCTCGGGGGGGGAAGTTCAGATGGTAGTACCTGTAGGGGATGCGACTTACGAGAAAATCAAGGAGGATAAGGCTGAACGAACTCGCAAAGGGGAAGACGCATCGATGAGAATGGATATAGAAGATTACACAGATAAGGAGGCGCATCCGGAACAGAGGCTATTGACTGAGGACCCATTGGAAGAGGTCGCCCCCTTCCAGGGTGGGAATAAGGCTCACGTGAAAAACGAACAAATGGAAAGCATCAATTTTAAGGCGATAAAGGTGGTACCGGGTGGCGAAGAGAAGAGACTATCGGGGGGGGCGTATGGGTATGTAAGTGATGAGAATGGCACAAGCGGAAGGGGTCAAAATGGAGCGGTCACTCCGGGCGGAGCGGCCAATCGGGCAGGAGCGGTCAATCAGGCAGGAGCGGCCAATTGTAGTGACGTACCTGAAGACTTAATCATACTACCAGCTGACGAAATTGGGGACAGGCGCAGGAGGAGAGTAAATTCCTCAGGCGAGGGATTATACACAGACGAAGATAAAGAAGGGCAGGACAATCACATGATGAAAAGGGGCTTCCAAAAATGGCATAACGAGAATATTATGGGCAAGGTGGCGGAGAAAAGTTGTAATAATATAATGGACGACACGTCCAATGACTTCACTGTTATCGATGCTCCTGACGATACAGCGTTGGAACGTGGTGCGCAGAATAGAGGAAGCCATAAGAGAAGCAAGCCTCTGTTTGACGACCCGAGTGTGAAGCAGGAGGGAGAAAAAAAAATGAAAAAAGGCCAGGAAGAAACCGCTGACTACGGAGTGGTGAGAGGCAAGGCGGGGAACCAAACGAAAGTGCGAACGAAGAAGGAGCCCAGGGGGAGGGCCTGGAGAGCGGCGAAGAAGGAGGACGTCGCCAAGGAGGGGGATACTGAAAACGTGGAGAGAACAACTAGTGGTGACCCGCCGAGGGGGCCTTCCAGAAAGGATAACTTTCACCTGTACTGCCAAAATTATAATAAAATTTTTGGAGACGCGGGTGATAGGGATGTCTCCAAATGTGAAACTGGAGGAATGATGAGCTCCACGCGGGACGCTCCTTCGGGCGACACTGACAGTGGCAATACCCGGAGTGAGAACACTCGCAGTGATCCAATCCATCCGCTTGACAGCCGCACCCTGGCGAAGCAAAAAGATGAAGAGAGCTGGAAGAACCAACTGAGCGAAATATGGAGCATAATTTACGACACAAATGGGGATGGTAATCCCGTGAATGGAAAAAACCAACTGAGAGTCAACAATCGAAAGAACAAGATAATCTATCCGTCCATTTATAAAGGTGACAAAAAGGAATGGTTTCGTGCAAAGAAGGAGGGCGAGTGGCTCGTCCACAAGCTGTGTGACTGGTTCTACAATGAGAAGGAAAAGCTATACTTTAATATAAAGACGGAGGGGATTTACTATGTTAAGGATGGCTCTTTTCTCAAAATCGAGAGCTCGTTTGACGAAAGGGGAGGCGACAGTGGAAGTGGCAATCGGAGTGACAGTCGACGGGGGAGCTTCAGTGAGAATGTACACGAAGAGGGCTTCTCATATGAATTCCATTCTGATGATACGTTGTTGAATAAAAAAGGAAAGACAACTAACGGGGATGGGAGAAATTTGTCTGCAAACGTCAGCGACATGGTCAGTGATCAGAGCGTGCCTGTGGAGGTCTCTGTATCTATTGAGGACAACGGCAGCATGAGAAGCAGCTCCAGTCGGGTCATTAGTCGAAGTAGCAGCGGGGATGCCGGTGCTGAGGCCGACTCGGGCAGCAGCAATTTGAGGAGTGACAAGACGGAACAGGGGAATGGCTCAGCTGATAGCGGATCTCCTGGTAGCGGTTCACCGGATAATCGCTCCCTTGATAGGCGACGGCCCAACCGGGACAACGGCGAGGGGAACGACGAAACGGTAGAAGAATTCAGCATGGTCCTGGAGGACGACTTAGTCTGCGGCACCTACAGCCAAAAGGGGGACCACAGCCGATGCGAAAATGAAGATCTTTACGTGACAAAGGAGATTCTGGATCTCAATAACGTGTCGGAGAGTGACGGACTCTGTTTCTTCAGTGGGGTGTTTGACGGGCACGGTGGATCCAACTGCGCGAGGTACGTAATGAAACACCTGAAGACAAACTTAATAGCAAAATTTAGGCAGTCCTTCCTAATCACATGTAAAAAGCAGAGCAAGGAGAAGGAATCCAAACCAAATGACTTCAGTGCCGAGATAAGGGCATTATATGATAGCTGCATTAAAGGGTTCGATATGACAGACAAGAATTACATCGAGTTGTCGAAAAAGTATCACTATAAAGATGGCTGTACAGCGTGTATCGTTTTGATTTACGGACCCGATGACGATGGGTCGCTGAAAGTCCTCTGTGCAAACTGCGGAGATTCAGGCGGACTTATATGTCATGATAGGAAGCCAGTGAAGCTGTCAGTAATGCATAAACCAGATTTACAAGAAGAACGGATGAGAATAATCAAATGCGGAGGGATCATAGCGAATATAAAGGGGATAAACCGAATCATCACGAAGCATAAGGTGAAAGGACAGACGGTTCGGGAGAAGACCTATTTGGCCTTGTCCACCTCCAGATCGTTTGGAGACATTTTATACAAAGTGCCTAAAAAAATTGTTCTGTGCAAACCTTTTATTAGTGTTTACACGATTGATTTTGACATGGATTCCTTTTTGGTGCTGGCTACGGATGGGATTTTAAATGTCCTTACGGATAAGGAAATCATCGATATTGTTTGGAGGAATATCCACAGGAAGCCGGAGGAGGCTGCGGAGGAGGTGGTCCATGAGGCCTCGAGGCGCGGCTCTACGGACGACAAGACGTGCACCGTCATTTTCTTTTACTGGAGGAAGGACATCTTTCGCGGCAAGTCCGAGGATGCTTCCATGGACGCGCCTCCGCGCGAGGAGTCCCCTGGCGAGGTGAGTGGAGCGGGGGGGAGATGGGCGATGGAGGGTTTACACCCCTGCGCCTTTGCCCTTTTCCTACGCCTTCCATGTGGTGACATTTTCCGTCATTTGAGGCGGCCTTTTTTCCTTTTATCGTTTTCTCCTTTTATCGTTTTCTCCTTTTATCGTTTCCTCCTTTCATCCTTTCCTCCCTGCAGGACATCAACATGTTTTCTGAAGTTTTCTGACCCGCTCAGCGTCCACTTGAGTGAATTTTTAAGGGGACGGCTCCGCGCCGCCCTTCCAAAGTAAATTCGCCCCTACTCATCACGCTGCTTCATCACCGAGCACCTGTCAGACCATTTTGATCCCCTTCGTAAAAGCGCAAAATCTGTTTTAATTGCCCCTTTTTTTTATGTACCTATTGTCACCGTTGTAGGGTGCTCTTATTGATGTTTTTTTTATTTTTTTCATTTTTTCCCTTTCAGGGGCAACACAAAATTTGAACAAATTGCAAATAAAAAAAGAATAAAAAAAAAAAAAAAAATTATAAAGCCAAGCTTTTTCACTGTGTTTGTCCTGGTGCTGCCGATTGACTACCCCAATTTTCGCGTGCCATTTCTTTTTTTTTTATCATCACGATGAGGCTTTATGGAAGACGATACAATTTCGACCTCGCCGAAGCTGCTTCACCCCCGCACTTACACAAACATACATACACTCACATACATATACACACAGGTACACACTTGCGTCCCGATTTATTCAGCGCGTTGCCAGAGGTAGGGTCGTTTCAAACCTTCGCAAGGTGTATGTTATAGTGTGTAACTTGGCGGCGGTGAGTTTGGGTCTTCCTGCCCAACGGATGCTTCTCTTCGGTGCGTGTTGCTGATGTTGGTCGTTCCGCTGAGAAATCACTTGTCCGACATGTGAGGGAGCTCCGACGGCTCAAACATCTCAGACAGCTTCGACATTTCAGACATTTCAGGCGACTCAGACATTTCAGGCGACTCAGACAGCTCAGACATCTGAGACAGCTGCTTCATCTCAGACTGCTTCGACAGCTGCTTCACCCTCTGCAGCTGCGTGAGCATGTAACTCTTCAGAAGGGGTTTGTGAAAAGTCACTAGGGCGCCTCCCTCAATGTAGGAATAATTTTTTATGTTCTTAATTAACGGGGCAATTATTTCCTCTTGCTTGGTTTGTTTGTAGCCAAAAATTTTGTTGTCTTTTGATTTTAGCAGACTCTGATATAAGTCATTATTGGTGTCCTTGAAACCGAAAATGATTTCGTCTTGTCTCTGTTCCAAGTAGAGGAAGGATGACTTCTTGTTTGGATTTAAAATGATATTTTCGTGCAGCTCTCCACATTTATAATCTTTGCTTAACATTTTGTAAAAATTCATCAGGGACTGTATATTTTTTAAGTCGAACGGAGCAAATTTTAAGATTTCATTTTGGGCCTTTTTCATCGTGTTCGCAAATGGTTTGCCCTTTTGAGCTGTCCTCCTGTCTGCTGTTACACCTAAACGGATGTTTCTGCTTGCCGGCGGGTGACTTCTCTTGAAGCAGCTGCCTTGTTGGGTATATCCGCCTATATGCACATGTTAATGCTTTTCACGCGCGTAGAGATGGGCTCCTACTGGGCCATTGCCGCGGCGGGGAAGCAGTCGATATAATGGCAGCCTCGTACAGTTACGCCCATGCGGATGGTGTCAGGAAACCTTCCAGGAATGCTATCAATAATGCTACCAAATGTGATTGCTCCTTTTTTTAAACTCGTTCATGTGGCGAAAAGGAACTCTTTTGCGAAGGTGATGAAAATTTTGAAGGGAAAAAAAAAAGAAAACAAATGTACACTTTTTAAAGCGATCCTTGAAAAATGCCGCAAGGAAAAAAAAGGAAAAAAGCGCTCTAAGATGAAACAAAGAAATGTAAAGAAAAATAAAACGTGGAAAAGCATCTCCTGTTGTCAAATATCAACAAAGGACAAGCTCTTCGTCACGTTTATGAAAAAAAAAAAAAAAAAAGGAGATGGGGAGAAGAGTACGTAGTAACAGTTTTCATCTCCTCCGGATGACATTACTTGCCTAGGTATTTTTCTCGTCCCCCTCGGTGGGAGACTTGACCGATTTGGCTACCCAATCTAAGTAGTCCTGAACGGGAAAAAGGGGAAATTTCAATTGGTAAAAATAGGTGTGAAGAAAGGAAGGCCCGTCCGTTGGATGTCTTATCTTCTCATTTGGGGATGGAAGCGGGGGGACACAAGTTGCGGTGTGACGTTTTTACATACATAGAGATATATAGGAATATGTAGGGACAGATAGAGGTATGTGGACGTATGCAGAGCTATATGTATATATTTTTTCTCTTCCTCCCCTTTTGTGCGCGGCGAGGTACTCCAAATGCATGCCGCTATACTCGCGAATTGGTACACGAAGCAAAAATGCGTAAAGGTGCTGCTTATCCCCAGCATCTACTCCGAACCGACCTTGCTGCCTTGATGTATTGGGATCGAAATGACCTGAACGGGGATGAGAGGGCACAAAAATGGGGAGTAATGTACAAAATTATAAAAATGGAGAAGCGAAATGGCAAATCAAACGGTAGGCATATTATCGCACCCCCACCCTGTTGACCCACCTCTGGCACTTCGTAGGGATGGTTTGCTTTCACTGCGTCCACAATTTTGGAAAATAAATGCTTCCTCGTTTTGATCATCATCAGGACTTCGTTATCGCGCTGTGCAGGGGAATGGAGTGAGAATGTATGACGTGTAAAGCGGAAGGGGGAGAAGGGAGCACGAAGGAGTGGCCAGGATGTACACATAAACATAAGAAATGTGTATTAGCCTCGTGGAGATAAACATAAGGACTTATTGCACACGTGGAGATACACACAGAAAACACTCAATGCACAAGCGCTCCTTCCGTCACAGTACAGCTATCTCGCCCTTCCAGTGATATAAGCTGAGGACGCCGGGGATGATGTTCACACAACTGGCTAGCCCATCTTCAAGCAGCACATTTGATATCTACAAAGTTGTAAAACCGTGGCGAGAAAGGGGGGCGTGAAAAGCGGAACAGCGCACAGGGGTATATGTTTGCAGCTCCACATTTTTCCACCTGTGTACATCGCGCAGGGGAATATACAGGAGGAAGGATTGTACAGAAGGAACGAATGCACAGGAGGAAGGAATGTTCAGGGGAGCATTGACTCTTAACTCGGTCTGTTCTTTTTTTATCCATTTCGATTTCCTTTCCTTTTTATCTGCTTTGTTTTTGTCCCCTATTAGTACTCCTCCCTGCTCGACCCACCTTTTCAGCGACATCGCTTCCAGGCGCCGTAACATACACAGCTATGAACTCTCTGGGGTCTTCCATTTTTGTGGAGAACGATCTCGCACAAGATGAATTGCTTCTTCCTCGCGCGAGGGAACCTTTCTTTAAGAAGCTTTGCTTTGTACTGTTATTTACAAAAAGGGAACACAGAAGTTTATTGTGATACCCCTTCCTTGTCGCTGCAGCTAGCGAAATGAGCATGGTCAGCAGTGCCACTGCGCGCATGAATGGTGCTATTGGCGTTGTAGGGAAGCGGCGTGTACAACGCTGTACCAGAGGAACGACGCGTGTACAGCGTGGGGAGCAACTTTTCGCAACGCAGCGGTTGGAAGGGACAAACATACGCGCCTACACGATCGGAGAGTTACATTTACATAAGTGCATGTGTTTATATATGTGCTATGTGTGCGCGCTGAAGAGGCATCGGCAAGGCAACACGTTCTTGGGCGACTTCATGGGGATGTCTGCCAGGAAACCCAATTTGGCCATATGTTTGCATAAGGAAGAGAAGAAGGAACGCTTCATTCCTTTGTAACGCCGCGGTAAGGTGTTTCAAAACGCTGCACAGAGGGGTGGCAATTAGCTCGGAACATTTTGTAAGCGCTCCTTTGTCAAGCGAAGAAATAATCGAACGCAGATTGATACAATTCCATGTGCTCATTTTACACCCGATTGAAATTTTAAAAGTTTATGCTTGTTTTTTTTTTTTTTTCATCCTGAATGAGGTATAGGGGGTGGGTTCCGCTACGCCGCTTCCTCCGATGCTTCCTCAGGCAAGTCGTCCTGTTTGTAGTTCCACCACTCTGACTCTGAAGGGGGGGGGAAGCGTTACCCAGATGAGAGAAATGGGTTAAGAATTTTTCTAGTGGGGACACAATTCGGGGGCGGTCTTGCGCCACGCTGCCATTCTCGTCCATTCGGCGTCGCCACATTTGGGTCATGTTCGACGGGAGAGACGAAGGCGTGTATATGAGCTGATACATACATTTATATGTGCATACCCCCCTCATTGGGGGTGTTTTTCTCTTTTTTCCTCTCCCTTTTCCTCTCCCTCTGGCCCTTCTCTAACCTATGCTGTCCCCATCCGTGTTATCCTCCGAGTCGTTGAGGGGAATTAGTGTGGGCGCAACCCCGCGGACGGTAAGCGGCAAATGTTCAAAATGGAAATTGTCATTTTTTTCGAATTTGCCTCTTTTCTCTGCAATGAGTAAGGCGAATGCCTGGTGTGTTGCCTCCGTTAGATCGCTAGCGGACGAAGAAACGTCCAAAAACTCCAATGCACAATAGGACATGTTAAGTGAATTAATGAGGAGAGTCAAGCCTCTGCTATTAATGCGACACCCGGACACATTGAGATATTTGAGGCCTCTAAAACAGTTGAGCGAAAATGAATCACAGCATTCGTAAAAGTCGTCGTTTTTGTCATATATTACGTTTCTCCTTTTTTCTTGCAAGAACAGCAGTTTCGACGTTTCGCTAGCTCTGTTAAGGGATGGAACACCGATGGAGGAAAAGAAATTATGCTGTTCGTTGTGTCGGTTCGTGATGAGCTCCTTCACTTTGTGTATCATCTGCGAGTCGTCATTTTTGGAATTCGTTTCTTTTGCTTTGGTTAGATGGAGAGGGAATGAGTTGCCTTCGCTCGAGTTGGACGTCGATTTTTGCGAGTCAATTTCGGGGAATTCTTCCCACGCAGGGAGGGGTCCAACAGGGGATTCGCTAGGCGGTACAACCGGCGGTCGAGTAGGCAATCCAGCAGGTGATCCGACAGGCGATTTGGCAGGCAGTTCAGCACGAAGTCCACCACCGTGACGTATCTCACCCTGAGCGGTTAAATCATCTTGGTTGCCCACTTCAACCGTACTTCCTACCTCTTCCCTGGGAAGCGTAAGGACCATGGTCGGGAAGGCCTCTCCCCCCCGCAGCTGCGTCTTCAACTTAATTGATCTTTCTACAATGCTACACTGCATCGCTAACGCATCGGCAAAGTAAGCACAAGAAAAATCCGTCAAGTCATTATTCGACAGGGAAAGTTCCGCAATGCTGAGATTGAATGACAAAGTTTGGTAACAGAAATGTTTCAATTTTCCATCCGTAATTCTGTTATTTGATAAGTTAATCATTTTTAACGTCTCTTTATTTTTTAACGCTTCGCTGAGATTGTTCATGTCGGAAATGTCATTATTCGAAAAATCAATCGCTGTAATTTTGTTTTTATTTTTTTTTAAAAATTGACAGAAAAGTGAAAATCCATGGTCATTAACTTTATTGTTTGCAAAGGAGAAAATAGACAAGTTGGGCGCTTTACTAAGTCCGTTAATCAGCTCTTTAAGCAGTTCATTCCCATTTTCCTGTTTGTGTGTTCCATTTTGACCAAAGCATATCCCAGATAAATGTAATTCTTTTAAGTTTAATTGGGAGGTAAACAACATTTTCATGTGCTCAGAGAATAAGGCGGAAGCAATGGCATTTTCAGACATATTTAAACTGTGTACGTGTGTGCATTTCTGGAAAAAGGAGGATAAATTCTCATCATTCAGTTCTATATTTCTTATGTATAATTTGATTCTCTCATTATTATCCTTACTGATGAGGTTACTTAATTTTAACATAACAGAGGGTCCCAAATGATTGTCGGACAAATCCAGTTCACGTACATTTGTTTGTATATTTTTTATGTGATTTTTTATGTCACTTTTTGCCTGACTGTTCTGGTGAAAATTGGTGTCTATTTCTTTCCGACCTGGGGAGAATTCTCTTTTGGACGGAAACTTCGGGGGGAAAAACTCCTCGACAATTTCGTTTGCACCGTCGGACTTAATCAGGTTGTTGGAAAGATTTAGGGAGACGAGTCGGGGAAGGTACTTGAGGCACTTGGCCAGGATTTTTGCGCTATCCTTCGGGGGGAGGGGGGGAACGGCGTCGTGTGTGCAACGTGGGTAGCGTGGTAAGCGGTGGGTAGCAACATTGCCGGTTTGTTGCTGCTTTTTTGATGCCTTTCTTTGTTTTTTTTTGCTTTTTCGCTGTTATTTCGCTGTTATTTCGCTGCTATTTCGCCGCTTCTTGGTCGCAGCTTGGCAGCGCCGTCACGGCCGCCCCGCGTAGGCGCAGCTTGTTCTAACATTAGTCAAATCGTTGCTCGATAAATTAAGCGTAACCAAGTTGCTGCTTCTCAGCAGGCAGGGGATGAGGATGGACATACCCCAGTCGGAGATTTTTAAGCTTCCGAGTTGTATTTCCTTAACGGGGTAGGGGTGGGAGCTTCCCTCCGGCAGGCTGCCCGTCGATTCGTACGTGAGTCGACCCTCCTGTTGACCCTCCCGTTGACCCTTCCGTTGACCCTCCTGTTGACCGCCCATCCCATCCTCCTCTCCTTTCCATTTGTAAAGATTCATATTCGAAACGAAGTCGGCAATGTCGTCCTCGTTTATCATCGGGCTCGTGGCGTACATGACATTGTCTCTTAGCTTTATTTTGTGTGACATGGTGTGGTCCGATGCGTATATGGAAGGGTGGCCTCTCCTCGTTGGGGTGATTAGAAAAAGGCAGGAAGGGCAGACAGATAAAGCCAAACAACTTATGAGTAGTCCGCTCGTGGGTGTGTTAACCGGGGAGGGGATTATGCACACGGATGTGCAGCAACGGATGCACACACACATGAATATATGAAAAGGGCTACATTCGGTGTGCTGATTGCGTCGAGTTTTTGTTCCACTGTCTCCCCCCAAAAAAGTGAGAAGGCACGCCGAGTGACGTACGAAATTAGCTGTACGGAGACTCCAAGGGGTGAAAAGAACAAAAAAAAATGCTACAATTTAGTTACACTATTTTGTTTCCACTTAATAGAATTAAAACACTTTCTCAAAGAAATCACTTTTGTTTGTTACTAACAAGTGGCACATGCACGGATGCACAGTGCCTGATTTACTATTTTTTTTCTTTCATGTCCCAAAAAGGTATCCACGCAGTCCTGGAAAAAAGAAAAAAAAAAAAAAGAAAGTTCCTCTTCGCCCAAGTTCTCCCCTAGGGGGAAGAAACATATAAGCCCCTTTTTTCGAAATTATTTTTCTTCATCCATTGCAAATTGCGAAGGTGTAGTAGGGTGTGTTGCGAGGAAGTGGTGTGGTCTCATTTGGTCAATCTGAGCTTCGTCTGACTGGATAGGGAACTTCCCACTTCCTTTGTGTACCCCCTGTGTTTGACTACCCCTAGAGGAGTGGTATCCATTCGATATTTACTTATGTGTGTAACTACTGATGCCTTTGGTGTTTTTGGTGTCTTTTTCCAATGTGACCCTCTGGTAGAAGAGGATAACTAGTGGGGGGCTTTCTCCGCAGAGGTGTCATGAATGGCACATGTGAAAATTTCCACCTGTGTTGTGTGCTCCCCATTTTTTCGCGCAAGGAAAATTGTTTACCATTGCAAGGGGGGTGAAAACAGCACATTTGGATTATCAACCATTCCATTTTAGGAAAATAGAAAAAGTTAAAAAAAAGAGGCGTTCCTCATTCAAAAATTGGGAATGGAAAAGGAGGGGAAGTGCATTCCATAGCGGACACAGCCTCCGTTGAGATGGAGGCGCATCATATGAAGCTGCTAGCCGGGGATGGGACTCAGGAAAAAAAAAAAAAATGCCCTTAAAAATATACACCTGCGCAGTGTTAAAAAGGAGGGGAAGTTGGGAACAGGGCACCATAGAAAGAATCTGAGCGTGGTCGTGCTCTGCGAGCGAAATGGCCCACATTGGTACACACAGAGCGCACTTTCTCTTATTATCATGTTTTGCATTTTGTTTGCCATTTTGTGTGTCACGTTGTGCTCACTCTGTTACAGCTACCCCCCTTTTGGTGAACACAGCAACGGGGTGTACAAAATGACCACACGTGATACGGGAGAATGCCCGCCTCGTCGCAACTCAGCAAAAGTGACAGGTGAGCGGCACAGTTAAAAAAAAGTAATACAGGGGAGTAACATAAACGGAAATGCGCACAGGACAGAAAAAGTTTTGTCTCATGCGGAAAGAATGGCAACGGGAGGGTGTCTCTAACTGGGCGCCAAGGTGTGCCGACGTAACTCTACGTACATGGTTATGGGCGTGTATGTCCCCATGCTCATGTGTATACTTGCTCCGGGGGGACACTAAAAATTGGAGCGCCGCCAGCTGTCCCGGCGAGTGGAGGGGTACAGCAGGGTCATCATAATGGGCAGAAAAAAAAAAACTGCTAAAATGGAAAGTGAAACGCTGAAAAAAAATGGCGAGAAAAAAATAGCTAGATAAAAATGGCTAGCAAAAAAAGGACAGCAAAAGATGAACAGCAAAAAATGGCCAGCAAAAAGATGCCTAACAACAATATATAGCAGTAGAAACTAACAAAAAATTGTCGGGAAAAATGTGAACAATCAGGGCAGCAGAGATATTCCAAACAATGACAACGCGTTAACAACGGCACACCTGCAGGGGGGGCGAGGGACGTGCAACTGTGGAAATGCTCTGGAGTGAACGAAGGACGGGGGCTTCCACATTGTAGCGACGTGGGGAGAAGTCAAAATTGGGCGGGAACAAAAATGGGGTTTCCCCCTGGGAGCAGACACGCCAAATGCAACGTGAGGGACTACTTGTCCAAATTCAAAATGGTATCCCTAATGTTGTAGTTTTTCGAAACGGCCCTGTAAAAATTCGACACGGAATTGTTTATATTGTTAAAGGATATGTTGACGTTTGAGTTGTACTGCTTAGAGAGTGCTGAGAAGACAATGTCTTGTTTGTCACTGTAGTAGCCATTTTTGTTGTTACTTTGTATGCTGTTTGAGAAATCTTCACTTTGATTACTCCTGTACAGGTAATTATTTTCCTCTTTTATAAAATGGCTCATTCGGTTATCATTTCGGGTGGAGCATGGTGAGGGTGGGACGCAGGTAATTTGGCAGGCATTCGAATAGTACGGTAAAATATTCCCAGTGCTCATGTTGCTGAAGCTATTGAGTGGGGAATCCGTCTTCATGGTGACGCTGCTGTTGTTTCCGTTGCCTGGCGCGTTGGTTAAATTAGTGACGCTTGTCAAATTCGTGACACTCGTTAAATTGGATAGGCTGGTGGGGCTTGTTCCGTTTTGTCCGCTTTCGTTGGATGTGGCCTCTCCGATGGTGCTGTTCGACGCGCTGTCATTTGGACCGCCACAACCGACACTGTCACTGCCAACACCGCCACCGCTGCCAGCGCTACTACAGGAGGGCGTGGCAGAGACGTTCCTCTGAGCAGTACCGCTGTTAGGAAGGCTCAATGTGTTCTGATTGATAATGTTGCTAAAAAGACTGACTGAATTAGAGTTGGTCAGATTGGTTTCCATCGGTCTGCTATGCATAGCGTTCATTTTGTTCTCATACAGATTAGTATATTTTATTCTCAAATTATTCGCGCTGGTGTTATACATAGGAATGAAGTCGCTAGCATTTCGAGTGTTTGATCCTGTTTGATCTATCAGAGACTTTTGTCTTAACAGTTTATTACATAACACCTGAGCTGAATGAACTACTTTGGAAATTTTTTCGATGTTAATTTCGGTGTGATCTATGACGTAGTTTCCTCTGGACGCTCTGATTAGGGCCTTCTGCATCCACGAGATGTACTTGATTAGCTCTATTATCATGGAAATAATTTCGTCTGGATTCTTCGCATCATGTTCATTGTGGTTGCTTCGGCTAGCTGGGCACGCTTCGCTGGCAGCCATGTAACAGCTGCTCTTGAGGAAGGAGTGGGCGCCGATTCCGTTACTGGCATTCTTCGAGTCGTAAGAACATATGCGCTGCTGGTGGCGCTGCTGCTGTTGCTGCTGGCCCGAGGCGGCGCTTGCGGTGAGGCCTCCGTTCTGGGGGGTACCGCCACTGCTGGGTTTACCGCTGGGGTTCGCCTCACCACTGTGCATGCGAGAGCTTTCGCCGGCTCCGTCGTTCCCTACGCGGATGTTTCCCACGCGTCTGTTTGTTACGCCGCTATTCCCTACGCTGCTATTTCCTACACTGTTGCTTCCTATTTCGTTGCTGCCTCCAAGGGTGGATGGGCCATTTGGAGTTGCCACTGATGGCCCATTCGGAGCTCCGCTAGAACCTCCACTGGATGCACCGTTAGCTGCACCCGCTGCTGCCCCCCCTGTCGCACCACTTGAAGGTTCATCCCCTCCTGCTGCTCCGCTGCTGAAACAACGGACCTTACTCGAATTGGAGAGGTCGTTGCAAAGAGGGGCACTCTTCCTCCCGGCGCGAGAGGGGTTATTAGTACTAGTGGTCATTCCAGTCGCAGCGGAGGTTGTGCAAGAGGAATCGTTAGTGCTGTTAGAAGACACGGCAGGGAATGTTTGTTGTTCCCCCTTTGCATTATTCACCCGTCTCATTTTGTTTATTAGATTCTTCGGTTTGACTCTGCATGTGTCACACCTGACCTTCCTGAGGAAACCCTCTATGGAGAACTTGGTGGCCTTCCTCTTCTTGCGGCAAATTTTGCATGTCATCTCAATTCCGTCGGCTACACGTAACGCTTCCGTCTTGGATGTCGTCACAGCGATTACCGTCGTCTTCAACATAATGAGGGTATCAGACAGATTATTCTCATCCCCTGGAAAAAATGCATGTATTTTTTTTATTTCTCCTTTTAAGTTATATATTTTGAAGACATCTCCGAAGAGCATATACGAATTCTGAGTGACATAATACCGCTTCGTCTTCACAACAACAGCTCTGTAGTTCACAAAATAGACGGACTCTACTTGGTTCGTGATGGCTGAGGAGGGAGGAGGTATGTGTGTCCCGGGAGTGGCCTTGTCACTCTTGTATAGGGAGTATTTTTCGTACTTATCTTCGTCCGAGGGGGTTTGTTCATTCTTGGTCCTCTTCATCTTGGGACATCCGTTGGGTAAGCGGTGTGCGGTTTGTTGGGGGGGGTGGTGCGTCGGATCGATGGGGAGGCCAAGAGATGGAAGCACGGGAGCATTTGAAGACGTCGGAAGGGTTGAAGAGGATCACGTGAATGAAATAGCTGCAAATCGCTTAAATGGCTGAAATAGCGAATGGGCTGGAAATAGGGCCGACTGGTCGGCCCCTTCGGAAAGGAGAAATTAACAAAGCAGAGTGTTGGGTGGAAGATCGGATAGACGTTGTTGATGCTTTAAACATACATTTGGGTGTGTATGTGTAGGACGGGGCCCACGTGAGTGGGGGGTAAAGTGCCTGTTTTTTTTTCTTTTTCTTTCTCGCTTCGCTCTGTCGAAATGTGGGGTGGAGTGAAGAATCCCATTGGGGGGGATTCACCGCAACGGAGAAGTTCTTGTGCAGTTTTATGTTTGCTCTCGAGTTGGTAGTGCATGCAGGAGCATTTGTGGAGGAGGCCCCTGGTCGGGCAATCCGATGGTAGAGTAGTCCCCTGGTTGGGCCCCCCTTTTTCATTGACAGCCGCCAGAACTGGTTTCTCTGGAAAGCCGCACAGGAATGTAGCTTGTCATACGGGGGAGAGAAACTTGCAGGACAGGGCACCCTGTATAGCACGCGTGGTAGTAGGAAGATCACACAACTCTAGATATATCAGACATGTCCAGAAGAAAAGAAAAAAAAAAATGCCGAGAGTGATTCTCAGATTGGAGGCAACTATCCTATCATTTTTTTTTTTCCCCGCTTAATTTTAAAATGCACGAGAAGAGCACCTACTCTTCGGGGAAGCATATATGTGTCCCTCCCGAAGCATAAGCGGCGGTTGTTATTTTGTGCGGCTGATATGTGGGGATAAATAAGAGCGCAAAAGAAGGAAAAAAAAAAAATTATACGTATGCTCGAGTGGGCACTATTAAACATACGGTCTCATATGAACACAAGCGGAAACGCAACCATGTCATCATGTCGCTGTCTTAATTACGCAGCGGGAATAAAGTGGAGACCATGCCTGAACGGGGGTGGGGGGTTAAATGGGGGGCCCACGGGGTACACGAAATTAAAGTGAGGTGTAGGAAGGAAAACAAAAA
>NW_008481867.1:36040-50299 GCF_000524495.1 Plasmodium inui San Antonio 1
CCTTAAAGGTGTCACTAACAAGCATAGCAAACTGATGTGTTAAGATAATCACGTTGAGGTTGCAGGGGGGTATCTAGTGCTGTCCTCAGGAAGGTGCATCCCCGCAGCGAGTAGGAGCCTAGATGAGTGCAATTGAACATGCACGCGCCTATGCGGAGTTTCGTAAAGGTGCATCAAGACTTTTATTACACCATCGCGGGGCCGTCCCCTTCAAGCATCATTCTGCACATGACAAAAAAAAGGAAAGAAAGGGAAAAAAAAAGGAAAGAAAGGGAAAAAAAAAGGAAAGAAAGGGAAAAAAAAGGAAAAAAAGGGAAAAAAAAAGGAAAAAAAAAAATACGCAAAAGCAACCGATTCACAGAAACGTGAGGGTTATTGCAAAAGTAGGCATTTCATAACAGCGTGGCGCGCATTGCCGTCAAGTTGACGAGTGGCACAGGACGGATAGTTAAAAAGAAAAAGGAACAAAGGAAAAGGGGGAAAGAAATATATACGCTGATGAATGGGTATGTCAAATGTGCGCGTTCTGTTGTTGTTGCTGTGTACAGTTGGGCATGCAACATTACGTGTATACACGCGCTTGTATGCAATCAGGCGTGAGGAATGACAACCAACCCCGGCGAGTCTGCGTGACGTGTTCGTAGTTACTCACAGAGGGAGAAGTAATACATACACGTTCTCACGACCGTACAATTGTCCACTTGCACCTCCGCCGGAACGCAGGAAAATTCTGCCATGTGTGTACTCAACTCTACTAGCTCAGTGTTAGCAAGTTGTGTCATGCTTTGGGTCATTTTTTTTTTTTTTTTTAAATGTAACATTGCGATATATCTTTACGAGTGGTAAGGATTGTGCAAAAATATTTTAGTGAACATTTTACGGGATGCGTTTAAATAGAAGATTGGCTTGGCCCATCGAGAGGTCGAGTGGCACATTGGGCTGGAGTGGTCGAGCGGCAGATTGGGTTGGAGCGGTCGAGCGGGAAATTAGTTTCCCCATTCGATCGATGAAATCGTGTGACAGATGCGCGCAACACACTCGAGTTACACATTCGGGGGATATACATCCCTGCGACATATTTTTGTACAGAGAAGGGTTCCCCGGCAGAACCCGTCGATTGTGCAGAAATGGTCACCCCCCCGTCCCCCCTTTGGTATGCACCCATATGGTTCACTTGACAGCTCGAAAATGAATGTAGCAATTGGGACCATATGTGCTGATTCGATTTTTCAATTTCACGCCTGACAAAAGGCACTGTGCTCGTCACGAGCGACATATCTGTTTAGTGCAACTTTTTCTATTTTTTTTTTTTTAGCAAAATATTGCTGTTTCGACATTTTGCTTATCGAAAATGGGAAAAAAAAAACAGAAAATGCAGAAAGTGCAGAAAAACGAGAACCCGTTTTGTTCTTTCCCTCAGTGCAGTATGTCTCCGAGGATTTCATCTAATCAATGGTATCAATAACACAAGGTAAGAAAATTAACGCAAAGGATCGAAAAGCATCACAAATAGACGCAAAAGAAAGCAGAGAATTAAAAAAGTTCGTCCACGAAATGTTGTGTAACACGATTTGTCCCAATCGTCGTCTTCCGCTGTAGCAATTTTGTCCGTGGGGGCGACGTTTATTTATTATTATTTTACTGTTTTGCTATTTTTTTTTTTTTTTTGATGGGCAGAGGGGGATGCTTCCCCAAAGAAAAAAAGGTGCATGCGCTTATTTTGCAAACAGACGCGTGCGTAATGTTGTGCAAATATACACATACGAATTCGGCAGAATAAACTGCCACGTCGATCTGCTAAGTGCTGTGCGTTTCGCGAAGAGGCCATGTGAAGTGAATAATCGAATCGTCTAAAGTGCGCAAGTGATGGTAGCCGTTTGGCATGCGATTTGGCATACCGTTTGCCATGCCGTTTGTGTCGCACCTTACACTTGTAAGTTGCTTTAAGAGGCCTCCTCTTTTGTTGTGAACAAAGTGTGGACTGAGTCCCCCGTCTTTACATGTCCTTTTGAGGAAGATGTATTTATTTTTTTATTTTAATCAAATGGGGCGAAAAGGGGGTCGCCAAAGTGGGCGCGTGTTAGGGGGTGCGAGAGGGGGTCGCCCTTTCATTCGTCCTTTTGGGCCATTTTGCATGTGGACGGGTGTGGTCTTTCGTTCGTCCCTTTGCGCGGTTCTGCATGTGGACGGGTGTGGTCTTTCGTTCGTCCCTTTGCGCGGTTCTGCATGTGGAAGGGTGTGGCGCAATGTGGAGGTGCCTTAATTAAACCCCTTTGGCCCCGCTTAACCTCGCTCAATTCTCTCCCGGTTCGTGCAAGAGGATTTTCCCCCCCTTTCGGTAAATCTCATGTGGCTTCTGCACGAGTGGATTTCTTTCAAGATGGCGGGGAGAGGGGGTCAACTGCGAACTGGAAAAATTGCCAAAAGTGCGCTTTCGTCACAGTTGCGCTTCGCTTTTGGAGGGGGACTCACTTGGGGGTTTTTCCCATCTTAAAGGGGTTTTCTTCCCCATTAATTTTTTTTGTCATTTGGGTTTTTTTGTTCCCATTTTGGCTATTTTTTTTGTTCCCACTTTGGCTGTTTTTTTTTTTTTTTTTTATTAACAAGACAGGTAAAAGTTTAAAAAAAAAAAAATACGAACGAATGGAAAAACACACACATGTTTAAGAAAAAATCACTGTTCGAGTTGCAACCCAATTTTACAAAATGCGCCTTAAAAGGCAGCTTCAAATTATGCTCAAGTATGGGTAACTTAAGGTGGAAAAGGAAAACACGTAGAAAATGGGTCTCCTAACATGGGCCTTCGAGAATAGAGAGGCCCTCTATCTGCGTGAGAAGTTGTTCGAATTTCTGTTCTTTTTCATATGACCATGATGCACATTTGGGAAAATCTGGTTTGGGGGCATGTCATGCATAGGTGGAGGAATGTACGGATGCATACCCATAAAGTTCTGTGGTATAGTATAATTCATCCCTTCATTCTGCATGGCACGACTGTCCATTCTCATATTTTTGTTCATCATATTTTTGTCATTCATATGAACTAATGCGTTGGGACGTGGGGACGAATAAGAATTTGCATTGCCTTGCATGCCGTTAAAAATGTCTCTTCGTTTGTTCATGTCGTTATTTATGCTAATGGTGTTTGGGTTAATTGAAGACAGGGACATGATGCTGCGGAGAGGGCAGGAAAGTGTAGAGGAGGTCATATGTATATGTGCACATGTACGAATGAGTGGATGTATGAAGGCACGTGTTGTACGCACTCATGCATGTGCACAACGCTATTAACGGTTGACCCCTGTTCGAGGCGCCCTTGTCGCGGCAGAACCCCCTGAGTTGCCACGTCGCAATTCCGATCTCCCCACACGCACAAGGCGCGTACGCGTTAGAACATAAGCCCGGCGCTGTTTGCTGTAACATTTTCTCCTTTTAATTATTCGCCCTATATCGTTTTCAATTTGTTCATAATTTATTACACCAAGAAAAAAAAAAAAAAAAAAAAAAAAAAAAAAAAAAAAAAAATTTAAAAAAGTTTTTTTTCTTTCGGCAAAAAAAAACCCGTAAAATTTTTTTTTTTTTTTTTTTTTTTTTCTTTTTTGGTTTCTTTTCCTTTTCCTTTGTAACCCTAAGCTAAGGAAGGGGCGTACACACGCAGGGGCAACCGTACAGTACTCCACACAAATGCATAAGTACGCACACGAAAGGCGACTAAGAATTCGTGAGACTGAGGACAGGTTATAGCATGCACAATGCCTAGCGCTAGAAGAGGCATAAAAATGCATCATCCTTATGCATAGCAAGTCGCAAATCAACAAAATTGTTAGAAAAATCGAAATTTATTTCTCATGAAGTACTTATTCGGATCCTGTGGTGGAGGAATTTTGTTGTTAAATGTGTTTTCCTTCATATACGCCTTGGGCGGCATGCTCATGGTGTTGTGCAAAACGGGGTACATGTCTGTGGGGGGTGGTGAAACGGGTGCAATGAGGTGGGAGCTACTCAATGTGTAGTCGCGGGAGGACGCGGTACACAGACGGATAACTCTCTACAAATGGGATCACTCAAAGAGCAGCTAGCTAATCGGCTCAGCTAGATATTCACAGAGCATCTGCTGAGCTGTGCGAAAGTACGGGTCCCCATTTGCGCCTTACTTGGGTTGTACATATTCTTCGTTATGGGCACAAAGTTCGCGCCCGAGTTCGCGTTCGCATTGGCGTTCGCGTTGGCGTTCGAGGTCATGTGCTTCGGGTTGGAGGTATTGAATGGGTTCATCGTGACGTTTCCATCAGCTTTCGGCGCGGGTGCTGCGGGGCGTAGCAAATTAGTGAAGTGTGCAGAGTGGAGAGGCGAGTGTGTGGAGGGGATGAACGCACGCATAGGGAGTAAAGAATGCGGGATATATGCTATCGACAAAGCATGCATAGCACGCTGAACAGATTGACCGCGCCGACGAGTAGAGAGGGGACCTACCGGTTGCCTTGGACGAGCTGGCTTTTCTTTCCTGGGGCTTCGCCTCGGACTCCTCCTTCTTTTCCTTCTCAGCCGCTTTGCTGCATTGGTGATAGGTAAACGGGGATTGGATGAGGTGAACGTGCACTGGATGAGGCGGCCACGCACTGCATGGCAGTAACACCCATTAACGAGCCGTGAACGACGCGGGTATCCATTAACGCGCAGTGGACGAGGCGGATACTCATCATCCCGCTGTCGCGCGCCACTTACCGATTCCTCTCCATGATGGTCTTCAAGCTGTTGACGGAGATGGCGATGTCCTTCCAGCCACGGCTCTGCGCGAAGGAGTGCAGATTCTGCAGGTACTTCTTTATGGACTGCTTTACTTTGTTCGAGTAGGGAAAGGAATGAAGGACGCGAAAGAGGAAGATAACGACTGATTTTGAGTTAATCCAAGATTTCTGATGATTGTTATTTTCGAAGAGAAGAGAAACGAGGAGCTTCTCCCATTTGGCGACCTTCCCAATAATACACGAATGTTCTATCGTAACTTTCGACTCGAAGTTGAGTGTGCTGCTAAAGCATGCGTTCCCTTCAGACACGAGTTTAAAATGTTTTGGATCGTTACATAACTGGTAGATGTAAGAAAACAACTCATTAAAGAACAGTCCAATGTTGAGAGCTTCCTTCTCGGTGCAGGCATTTATAATTGGCATGAGCATCTTGATGCATACGTAGGTTAGGAGGCAGAAATTGAACAGAGGGGTGCGGAACTCCAGAAGAAGGAGTATAAACTTAGAACAGAAGAGGGAATCCTTTTCGCTGTTTAATATTCTCGGGGCGATGAGACATTTGACGAATGCGGTGAAGGTCGTGAGATCAATTTCTTGTGGGTTCACCCAGTGGTCTACCACATACGATAAGTGTTTTTTTATTTTCTCTGTATGTGCAATGTGATACTGGTACTCACTGTTGATGGTTCCTCTTCTGGAACGGAGCTTTCTCAGCTTCTTGTTAATCCATTTGTATTCTTCATTCTTCTTATTGTCCTCATGATGTTTCTCTAGCTTCTTTATGTAAGAGTCATACTTTTCTATTACCTTCTGGTATTGCTTGTGTGGCACATAAATATCTGTGATGTTTAGTCTCCAGTATGTCAGGTAAAAATCGATGTTAATTCCGTTGAGATTTTCTATGCTTAGGTACCTCCGGACGATTGGCAGGATGGCTTGTTTCCACTTCTCCTCGTTGGAGTGGTGCAAGGTGGGATCGTCTTTGTTAGCGGCATCGCTTCTGTTAGCGGCATTGCTTCTGTTCGGGGCATCGCTTCTGTTAGCGCCATCGCCTCTACTCAGAGAACCGCCCTTCCCGCGGGGCAAGGGGGAGGAGGACCTCTGCTGCTTCTTCGAAGGGGCCTTCTCATCGAAGAACGGGAAGGCAAATCGGACGATGTGAAACGATTGCGAAATGTCAAAGTAGGAAAAAATCAAAGTTATGCTAGGAATGTAAGCCAAATAGAGATAGGGTTCCGTGTTCGTCTGGAGAAAATTGATAAACTGAAGGAGGACTGCATCGACCTTGTCGATTAGGGAGGATAAATTTCTTAAGTTATTTGTGTTACTATCGAATAGGTATTCATATTTCAATTTAGACAAGGTACACAAGAAGAGATAGACAACATTAGGATTGGAAAGATTCCTGGTAGCATTATCAATGCAGAGTTTTTGTAGCCGTTCATCATCCATCTCAGCTTTCTCTATATGTTCATATTCTACATTGTTCATATTAAAATTGAAGTTCTCTTCCAGTATCATGATTTCTTTTTTGAGCAATTTGAGACCACACTGAGCATTCAGTTGATCTTCATTAAGCTCTTGTACGTCGATGGATGCGCTGGTCCCTCCGTAAATTTCGATAAGCTTCTGCAGGTAGTCTATGTCGAAAATATAGCCGCTCATAAGGTCGGGGTACTTGACATTCATCGCGTTTAGGATGGTTACCTTGAATTCGTCGCTATAGTGTGAGGGGATGGTCCTGCTCCCCTGGGATGGTTCTTTCCCCTCGTGTGGCTCACCCTTCACATGTGCTTCTACCGAAGGTGATATGGAGTCCCTCCTCCACTGCAGCCCTTCTCGTCTATTCCTAAGGAATAGCTGATCCGAGATGTGCAGCTCCGAAAATAACCTCTTCACGATGGAGATGATAAGAGGGTAAAAATCCGCAAAGGGATGTTTGGACAAAAATTTGGCACTCATTAGAGAAAGGTTAATGAGCTTCTTCGGTTTGAAAAGAGAGTCGTCAAATAAGTCTGAATTGTTCATGCTGTACTGTTTGCTTAACTGATAGTTGCTCACATTTAGCTTCTGTTGTCTCTCTACAATTTTGAAGAGAAAGATATCACTGGAGAAGCTGTGTATGTCTTTTATCGACTCAGACAGAGTTATGATCATGTTGTTATCGAATAGCTCACACTGCTGAAGAATCACGTCTGACGAAATGAAGGGATTTCTATTGATCACCCCGGTCAACTGCACTAGGATGTTTTGCACCTTCGTGCTGTATCTATCTTTCAGTATATCTGACGTAATTCTTTTTATAATTTTTCTCAATCTGTTTTTGGATAATTCGAAGTTGATGATGGAGAGGACAATGGCTGCCTTAGCGTGGGGCAACAGGGGAGGGGCAGGTGCGGTGCTGTCACATCCGGTGGTGTCCCTCGTACCTGATTGGGAAGCCACCGCCAGTTTGGAAAGAACCTTCTGATATTTCTCCACTTTGGTGTAAAATTTTGCGTACAGCTTGTAGCGCCTGGACACAGGGATGAGTCGCAGCACGTTCCATATGCCCTCATTCAGAGGGGATCCACCGCCACCGCTAGCGCCACCCCCACCACTTCCGTCGTTGCTCCGGGGGCCCTCTGCCTCGTCGTCCTCATTTATCGGGCATAGGAAAAAAAAACGGATAAAAAGCTTATCAAAGTTGCTATGCAGCTCCTCCCCCCGGGTCACCTTCCTCCTCACGTAGGCCTTCACTATGAGCAGCAGTCTCCTCACCAGGGATTTGTAGAGATACCCGAAGTATCCCAGATACTTCACATACTGCAATGCTCTATTGAAAAAATCGTCGACGCTTTTTATTTTCTTCATGTAGTCGTTGGTTCGGTTGGAGGAGAAGAAGTTCAGGAACGTGTCCAGGTTGGTCGCGGGGTCGGCACTGCTAAGATCTGCATTGCTGAGCTCGGCAGTTGTAGTGGGACCCGCATTGCTAATCGGTTCCATCTTAACGGATGCGTCCCCCTGGGGGACCGGCGCGTGGTTATCCTTCGCCCCTCCTTCGTTCTTCCCATTTGGCGCAAAATCGACCGAGTCCACCTCGGAAGAATCGTCAGACGGGGGGGCGGTGGAGCATAGCAGAAGATGCTTCTTCAGGGGGAGAAGCAGGGTCGAGGAGCGATAGGTCTGATTGGGCCGATTGGACTGAGTGGAGCTGCTTCTCTTCTCCTTCTTGGCACTTCCATTTGCTTTCTCGTAAGAGTAACTATCATCAAAACGGGTATCATTCTTATCCCTCTTGGCATTCCTTCCCCCAGGGGTGCCCCCCCCACGGTAAATAACGCTTCTTAAAATTTGTTTCATTTTTTTTTTCTTCTTCTGGATTTTTTTCTCGTCCCTGAAGAGGTTTTGAAAATGTGTCTTGTTCCGGTTCAGCACTTTGATGCACTGGTAGCCGCAAAGCCTATTGGTGTCAAGATGAATCTTGCAGAAGAAACAGGGTCCATGGGTGTCTCCATTTTGAGCAGTGGGAGTATCATTATGGGGAGTGTTGTCCCTGCTAAAGGGAGCTTCTCCCCCATTTAAGTTGGTCATCTTCCGCGTATGCGCCACTTGTCTCAATTTCTGATTCGACGGATTGGATGGATTTGATGCACTTCCTGTGTGTACCTCCCGAGAAGCCTCGCCAGCGAGATATTCCCTCTCGAATGACGTTATGGAATGTCCAATGAGCCGTGACATAGACCAACTGACGTAGTAGTTGAGGAAGGGGTTGCACTGGTAGGTAGACATATGGTGTAGTAAAGTGACGACATAGCTCCAGGCATTTAGATTAATCAGAGAGGAGAGAAATAGGAACTTTGGATTTTTCAAAAAGAAGAGTCGACCTAGTAGAAAGAAATAATTGTCTTCCTGAAGAAAGAGATAGTCATACGAATTGGTGTAAGACAGATGTTTCGAGTTTGCCATTTCGTCTCTCAGTTGTATTTCCCTGTCGATGTAATTCTTTACGAAATTTTCTGCACCATTGGATTTGTTGTGAATCATGTCAAATAGAAAAAATTCAATCGGTTCCTTGTTATGAAGATCTGCAATCTGTTCGTTTTTTTTTTTAATGTCGACACTTTTGTAATTCAAGAGATAGTGCACTACACGGTCTTGCACACCCTCGGGTTTCCCTTGTTCGAAAATTTTGGTGAGGATGCTCCGGGATGCGTCACAGGTGGTAAAGGTGTTGGGTGTGTTTGATGAGATTACCCCTTTGGAGTTTTTCTCCCCTTTGGGGGTCGTTCCATCCGTGGTGCTGCCAGACTTGCCGCTGTGGCCTCTCTCCCCCCTGATGTTCTCATTCGCGCAGGAACTACCCTTCTGCACAGAGTCACCGGAGGGGTGGCTGTTATGTCCGAAGCTGTTACCGTAGCTATGATCAGTGGTACTACCATGTCGGGAGGAAGACCGATCCGGAGTTCTGCTCCTCTGACTGTACTTACTCACTTTATTGTACAGAACGTACAGCTCGGTTATATCCATCGGGAGGTAAGGGAAAAAGAAAGGGGTCAATCTGTCGGATGTGGATTTCTCATAATCTTCACAGAGCTTTCTATAGAGATCTTCAAATGCAATTTTGAGCAGCTGATCATTTGGCAGGATATGCTCGTAAAAGGTGTTAAAATTGAGTAGGTCACTTAAAATTAGAATGGAGCACATTTTGAAGTAATTAGGGGTGAAGAGATTTTTTTTACTCAGAAAGAAATGATCTAGAGATCGGCTCATGTCGGGATTGCTTCTTCCTCCTATGTCTTCTTCACTCCGATGGAGGTATTTCAATTTCTGTAATTCCTTCTGTTCCACCTCTTTGATGTAATTATTTTTTATCTTTAACTCGAGGAGAATGATATCCGTGATGGTTTCCTTTGTGTAGAGGAAGAAGAGAGGAAGCAACTGCTTGGGGCTGTCCACATTCTGCTCATAGAAGAAAATCAGAATGGAGAGTATCCTCCGCGGGCACAAGTTGTGAAGCCCCGCGATGGTAAAAATTTGATTTTTTAAATTTATCAGCTCGGTACAGTAGTAGCAGTTCAGGTGCCTCTCCCATGACCTTCTTGTGCTTTCTCCGAAATGGTGCTTCCGCGGGGAGGATTGTTTCTTCGGTTTTGGACAGGTGGGGGGCACTTCACAGGTGGGGGGTTCCTCACAGGGGGGCATTTCCCCATGAGTGAGCTGCTCATCATGCGCTGCTGGGGCAGCTTGTGCTTCTGTCTCATCCCGCGTTGTTGACTCCCCGCGAGTGGGAGGGTCTTCCCCTTCGGGGGTGCACAGCGTAGAAGGAGAGACGTCACCGGGGGAGTGCCCCTCACTTTGTGCAGCACAATGTGGATTCTGCCCCTTCAGATCCAGATCACTCCCATGGCTAATTTTTCCTCTTCTCTCTTTCTTTGTTCTACCAAACATCTTCCTGCCTCGGAGTTTACACTTTAAAAGACGTTCCGAAAAGATTTTTTTTTTTCCTAATTTGTATATTTTCTTACGAGTAGAAGAATCACCCGAGGGAGAGTCTCCCCTAGGGGTGGAAAAAAAACTCTCCAAAAGGAAAATGATCTTTGAGTAGCCATTCACATTCTCCCTTAGCAGATTGTAGACCCATATGCTATACATATTTTTCGTTTTCATTTTTGTTACCAGCTTGTTTAATTCTTTATTGAAGATGCTGAGTTTGTCGAAATTTTTACACTCAATGTAGGTCGTGGCTTCTTTGTATGTAATAACCTTCTTAGCCTCTAGCGACATGACACACCTCGAGATGGTATTCTTATACTGGACATAGTTGGCGCAGTTGTGTTCTCTCATTTGCTCTAACAGCTCGATAAGGTAATGCAGGCTGTTTAGGATTAGTTCCTTCACGTGGCCGGCGAAGTTCCGTTGGAGTAGTTGCGTTCTTTCGCAATTCATCGATTTGGTAAGCACTCCGTTTTGGTTGTTCCTGGACGGGCTTTTCCCCGTTGGGATGTCCCTCGCTGGACTTCCCCTTGTGGGACTCGCCCCCGTGGCGACCACCTCCAATAACTTCGCGAAGCTCTCCCGGTGGACGTCCGCCAAATCGTTGGCAATAAAGTTGACTCCGCAATCGACCCCCACGGCACCTTTTAAGATGCACAAAAACAGGTCGAAGTAGAAGAGGCACAAGCTGCTCTTCACCCTTTCGACGTAGAACTTTATGACTTGAATGATCCCCTCTGCAGTGGGAAAAGGCGTGTCCTGCCTGACGTTATTATTTGTAAAATCTCCCCCATGGGAATCTCCAGTGGTAAGGAGAATCGAGCTTATGGAGCCCGTGGAGCCGATCGAGTCAATCGAGTCGTCTTGAATTTTCCGCTGATTTCTCCTAAACGATTCTACGTACATCTTCCTGTACACGTTCAGGTAATTGCTGCTTTTAATTTCGTCTATCAGATTTCTGAATAAGCCTCTCAAGTCGCACTGCTCCTTTAGGGGGATCTTAAATTGGAGGTCTTCTGCTGTTAGGAATTTAAAATCTTCATCGACCTTTATAAACTCTTTTTCTTTCCCTCCTAGGGGGTGTCTGTCCGTCGGCTTCCCTGACACTGTGGGGGGAGGTGGACTGTTCCTTCTGAGGTAGGAGGCGTCTTTTGGCTTTTTCTTCCCCTTGGCTGCATCGTAGTTCGAGATATTCTCACGAACGTTTCTGTTACTTTGGTTGCTTCCACCATCTCGTTTCTCACTTGTGTTCTCTTTTTCGTCCCCACTTGGGCTTCCCTTTTTATCGGCTTCTTCCCAATCTGCATTGCGCTTCCTCTTTCGTACTTCGCTACTTCTTCCCTTTGTGTGTGCTTCTGCTAAATCGATAACTTCCTCATTAGCATCCTCATCAACGGAGTGATGTTGCGGTGTCCCTGTCGACACACCTTCACTTCCAGTTTCATCCTTCTGGCTGGTGTATAAATCCGCTTGATATCTCTTCACTTCCTCGAAGATGGATAGAAGTATTTTTTCATACGATTTCTTAACGTTTGGAAGGTTGTTTGCAATATCATTTTCTCTGAACTGATTCAGCAGGCATACTTCATAGGTGAAGAGGCTATTTATGTCTTTCATTTTGGGCAAACTATCTCCTGATGGGTTGTTGTCCCAAGGAGAAACTGAATCGGGGTGCCAATGGTTACCCGCGCAGGGTGGCAGTCATGGGAGACCTCCGTGGGGCTCGGCATTCGTTTCCACGTGGGCAGGTACTGTCGCCGTTACATAGGCGGCTGCATCGGTAGGCGCTTTTACGCGTCGTTCCCTCCGACAACTTCAATCCGTTACGTGTTTGCTTTCACGAGTGAATGGCGACGTTATTGTCACTCTCCGTGCTTCGAAGTGGAGTGCAGGGGGGTGGTACCCAAATGGGCGTCACAACGGAGAAGTAGAAAATGAGCGTCGCAGGAGAGCATAACATGGGAGCGTCATATGATGGCGCCACAAATAAGCATCAGAAACCCGCGCTGCAACCCTCCGCTGCAACACCCCGCCTGAATGCGAAGAATCCCAAACAGGCAGTTACATACTTTCGGGCGAGGACGCGTACACGTTTGCCTTCATTTGGGAAATCGTAACTCAAGAGAAAAGCCAAATTTTTTCGTTAAAAATGGAAAAAGGAGAAATAAAAAAAATCTTGCAAATATCTTTACGTACGTATGAGTTAAATAAAAACTGAAAGGCAAAACGCCACCCTGTTGCGCATTTATTTTTGCTATACCAGGGGGGTGCGCCGGGCCTTTTCTGTTTTGCACGGGCACAGTTTTGGCGTGTTTGTAGGGAGCCATGCGGAACAGGTCGCCAAACAGGAGGTGGTTCTCCACTTGGAGGGGTGTTCCCTTCTTCATCGGGGTGCCTCCCCCTCATGGGGTTACCTGTATGCACAAGGTATACGCATGAGACTGGCTACCCGGTGCAGTCAAACTGGGCAGCCAAATGGAAACCGTGCGAGTGGTGAAGCGGCGTTGACTTCAAAGGGGAAAATTTTAACGTGCCAGGGAAGAGTGAAAAAAAATCATTTTTAACTTTGTATGTCGCGTGCCATCGCATGTTTTTGCCACAGCAGTTGTTTTGTTTGGGTCTGCGTCGCCGCGCGGGTTGAAATGGGGGGGATACCTCGATGAATGTCCCTACGTATGCAGTTATGCAGCCGTGCAGGTACATTTGCCCATCCGTTTGCAGGAGATTGTCCATCCGCTTGCGCGGACGCCGCCTCGCCACGGGTCAGTCAGCTTTACGTTGCGCGGGAAAATGGAACAACCGTAAAATGCAGCAGCCGTAAAATGCAGCAGCCGTGAAATGGAACATCCGTAAAATGGAACATCCGTAAAATGGCATACCAACGTGGGGTAACCCTCCTTGGTGCTTAAACCAACTTTTCGTTGCTTCACACAGGGGGGACTCTTCCCACAGTGAGAACTGCGCCGTGTGTGTTGTTTCACGGGTTGGGGGAGAGGGAAAAAGTTCAGTGGGGCTACTGCATGGGGGGGAGCCCCCCAAATGTAGCCTACAACAGGCAAAAAAGTGCAAGAAGAGGAAAAAAAGAAAAAAAAAGGGTACATAAAAATAAAGCATGCATAGAGGAACGCCACATTGTGAAGGCGTCTGAACAGGTCAGGTTGTAGCTGTCGCACTGAGGGAAAAAAACAATATAAAGAATGGTCCGTTTGAGAAGGGAAAAAAAAAAGGCAACTCGAGGGATGTACCTTTACCACACATTTGTGTGCCTCCTTCAATGACGTCACTTCCAGAAGGAGTGATCAATCTCCGTGCTTTTTCTTTCGCCACACCTTTGTCTGCACAGTGGGGTCAAAAGGGTAAGAGCTAAGCGGAAATAAAAAGTTGGTCAACTCGACGAACTGCGGAGGAGTCAATTGCTGGGGTCTCAAATGACAAACAGATGGTGGAAGCTGAAGCTCCTTTGTGGTGGAATATTTCGCAAGGAGCCTCTTCAAACTGGACTTGAGTTTTTTCCTCCTCTGCTGAAACGAATGCCGTAAAATCTCTTTTAAAAAAAGTAAATTACAGTTCAGGTTGTAATGTCTAAAAATAATCTTCATCACAGCTGCTTCTACCTTTGGAACGGGGTAGAAGGCACCGCTCGGAATTTTAAAAAGCAAATAGGGCGTTGAGTACAAATTAAAGAGGATACTTAATATGGAGTAGTTTTTTTCATTCACTTTGGAGATAATTCTCTGGCCGACTTCGTACTGAATTGTTACGATTGCCTGTTCGATGTAATGGTGGTAATCGAGGAGGCAGAACAATATTTGCGACGTGATGTAAAAGGGTAAGTTTCCTATTACGGTTAACTTTGTTCCTTTACTTTGGGAGAGTTCTTTATAATTGATTTGCAAGACATCGTCGTGGATGAAGTCAAAGCCTGGCATGGTTCTGCTGAGTACGGACAGAGCTCGACTGTCTATTTCTATGGCTGTCATTTTTTTATATTTTGCGAAGAGGAATTTGCTTATCTGTCCGAGTCCGCACCCTAGCT
>NW_008481867.1:50339-115362 GCF_000524495.1 Plasmodium inui San Antonio 1
CGGCTATCCGGATTCGCAGTTTCATTATCCGGGTTCGCAGTTTCATTATCCGGGTTCGCAGCGTCATTATCCGGGTTCGCAGCGTCATTATCCGGGTTCGCAGCGTCATTATCCGGATTTGCACCGTCATTATCCGGGTTCGCAGCGTAATCATCCGGGTTCACGGCGCTCTCATTCGCCTCGGCAACTCCCTTGTCGCCGTCGTCATCTGAGCCGTGCTCGGTCCGATTCTTCGGCTGCTTCCGCTTGTCCTTCCGCTTCTCTTTCCGTTTGTCCTTTCGCTTCCCCTTTCCCTTGGCCTTCTTCGCCCCCCCCCCTTCCCGACTGCCAACCCGATTGTTCCTCAGATAAGAAGCATCAGCATCCAGCTCAATCGCACTGACCATTTTCTTTATAATATTTTCATCCTTTAAATAATTCTGCCCCAAACTTCTCTTTGGCTTGAATTCCCTGGATGGTATTTTAGTCCTCAGTATGTTCTGATCCTCACCCGGTTGTTGCAGGGGGTATATGGTGATCCCTTCGAAGGTTCTGCCGATGAATTTGTTTTCTTCTTCATCGTGGATTTCCCACTTATGGGAGGAGGAGTCCTGCACTTCATCATTTTGGCTCGGTTCTTCGGAAAACGGGGGGTTATGCGGTGTGAGATTGTTAAGTCTACCTCGATTTGTTCGCCCTCCTTTTTGTGGCGAACCGTGTGATGGCCACTCCGCGTGAATGTACTGAACCAGGATTTTTCTCCTTCTCCGCGTGTTACCTACGGTTGCGAAACCGCAACGTCGTTTCAGCGTGTGCGTCTGTGCATGGTTGACCTCTTTAAAAAGGAAACTCTTTATTTTGAAGAAAATGACGAGGCAAATGGTGAGTTTAATTCCCTGTTTATTCATTCATTCGTGCGTTGGTGCATCTGTCCCTTCGTCAGTTTATCCGTTCATGTTTTTTTTTTTTTTTTCTTTTTTTCTGCATCTCTCGCTGTCCCTTTGCACGGTGTGGACACCGGGGGTGCTCTGTTAGCGAGTGGCGAGGTGAGTTGCCATTATTCTCCTTCTGAGGTGGATCCCAGTCAGTAGCTTAATCGGCCAATAGGCATCAGGCAGTGGGTGAAAATGGGATTCCCTAGCTTCGGATCCAACGTTTTAACAGCCTCTGCCAAATGAGGGCATTATAAACCGGTTACCCCTCCAAATGAGCGGGAGGGAAAAATTCCGGCCAGGTGAGGAAGTTCCTCTTTTTTTGGCGATTAACCGATGAAGCGTCGGGAAAGTATCCGACGGGGAATTTCTTTTTCTCCAGAAAGGTATAAAGTGGTGTGGGTTTTCCAAAACCACGGAAGTATATATTTAATTAGCAGCGCAGTGCATAAGTATAACGTAACAGTGACCCGCATAGGGTAACGTGGGCCTGCTTAAAAGTGGCATATACTTCTTTGCGTGCTCGCCTTCGCACTGCGGTGTTCTATGTATGCCGAAAGGATGAAGCACTAAGCAGGGAGAAGAAATCCGACTGGAAAAAGGGGAAGCGGAAGGTCACCATTTTACATTTGCTAACATTAGTATCCCTTCTTCTTCCTTTTTTTTTTGCGTTATTCTGGGAGAACAATTTGCCTAGCTTTTTCTCGATTTTTGGCTAGCTGTAGCCCCCATTTCACATACACTGTTCAGGTGAAAGGCAAAAGAAAAAAAAAGAAGAAAAACGAAGCAAAGCAAAGCGGATCTAATGACAGGAGACATTTTTAAGCATCTTTTTCAAACAAAGGCGCATAACCCACCGATTTTTTCACCCATTTGTGAGTAATTCTGCATAAAGAAAGGGGGGAAGTTCTTTCCAGATCAGGCGGCCTCGGTGATTCTTTCCACCCTGCGCGCATTTAAGGCGGTCTCCATCATTGGGCATGAGGAGCAACGTGGAACCAAGATAGAGCAAATAAATGGCGCAGACAGAGAGGGAGAGCAGCTTTGCCATTTTACAGCCGGTGGAGGCGGAGCCCATGTCCGTCTTGGATCACGTAAACGACATCATCGCGAAGAAGAGGAGGGAGAAGAAGAACAAAAAGGAACAGTTAAACGAGTGGGGTAATATGAAAAGGAAGGAAAAAACGGACGAGTTAAAGCTACAGTGGAAATTAATACAACATGAGAATTTGGCTGAAAAGAATGAATACCATAAGGTTAAGAAGGATGAGAAGATGCCCCAGTTTTTTCAAGTGGCAACCTTAGTGAATGGGAACGATAAGATAAAAGTAGGAGCCGGACAGGAATCGCAGTCGTTACATACGTCGAACCGGCGCCAGAAGAAATGCCTGTCCGCTTTGCAGCAATTGGAGAGGGACAAAGATATGAAGGACTGGTGCGTGAAGAGGTACACAAAAATTCAGAGGGAGAAGAATATCGGCGGGAAGTCTTTCGTACGGAAGCAGCGAAGGCAGCTGTTAAGAATGAAGAAGTCCTAGCTGGGCCGGTTTTGCACGGTTATCACCAGGAAGGGGTGGCAAGTAGGATAATTTTTCTAGGCCACGTGGATTCTCCCTGGTGAAGATCGCGCCGAGAGCAGCAGAATATGATGACCTTGTTTTAGTGATTATGACTCATGTGGGGAGGTTGTTTATGTCCCCTGGTTTGCTCCCATTTTGTTGTCATTTTTTTGTTCTCCTACCCATTATGGGATATCTTACACGCCTACGTTTTTTTTTTTTTTTTTGGCGAAACTGTTAATATTAAAATTTTTACTTTGTTATTTTGTTTTTTTATTTTTTGGTGGTGTCCCTTTTTTTTCGGTGCCTCTGTCAGGAGGCAGAAAAAGTTCCGTTTTCAGCGGCAGCGTGGAAAAAAGGCGGTGTAAAGAAGGCGATGGAATGAACGCGGTGGAAAAGACACGGTGGAATGAAGGCGATGGCTAAACGGGGTGCCGTTCTCGTAAAGCGGGGCGGAAGCACAAAAATGGTACAAAAGGCGGCGCGAGCATGTCTCAGAGAAGTTTCAAACTGCCGTTAATCACCGCGTTAGCGCTATACGGGTATGCCGCTCCTGGTTATGCCGCTTCTCTGGCTAAACCTCGTATAGGTCGACACCGAAGTTCTTCAGCGTGTCGACGAAAATCTGGATGACGCGCTGGGTAGTGGCCCGCTCCGTAAAATTCGGGTGTGTAATCGCGTTGATGATGTTGACGTGCTTGTCAACGAAGACGTAGAGCTCCGAGAGGGTCGGGAAGTAGGTCTTAAATTTGTCAATATTTTTGATGAAATCGATGAAGTATTTGAAGGACATGTTATTCTCGAGGAAGAGTTGCGTGACGTGGCTGTTAAGGTAATACTTGATATTCTGGAATCGGAAAGAAGCGGCGTCTTCATTGTTGGTGTCCATGAAATTTGCTATAGTTCCACTGATGACACGGTAGGAGGAGTTACCTTCATCGGATGGTGCTTTCACTTTGCGAACTTGTTCGAAGAATGGCTGTAGATTGTTCACTATATCATCGACGTTTATGTAGAAGTCTTTGTAGCCCATGTGGAAGAGATAGGAGGATGGCATCTTGGACATAACATTTCGCATGACAAATTTGGAGATCTCCGTGATGAAGTATCTGATTTTGAAAGATTCTACTCGCAGCTGATTCTGATCCATTTTTTCACTCTCTGGAATGAATTCTTTAATAAAGTCAACGAAGAGATTCTCCTCATTTATGTGGTAGTCCAAATTTATTTGGTTATCCTGTACCGTCTGTGGCAGCTGAATGAACGGGGTCTGCAGAATGTTTAGCATCTTCTGCTCAGGGGAGAACTCCTCCTCACTGATGTAATTTCCAAAATCTTGGCAGTCAACCGTATCGTCATAGTAGTAGAAGTTAAAGAGGCAAGGGAAGAGCTTCGACAGGAAGTGTATATATCTTTGATACTTGCGTCCAAGCTGTATATTCAGTTGCTGTTGCACGTGGTCGTTGGTGAATTTGAACGGAGCAACAGAATAATCAAGAAGGACCTTCACAAAGAGAAAGTACAAATCGTTAATCGGCTGCGTAACATGGATCTTCTGAAATGTGTCGTAAAGATATTTGTACAACTTCAGGTAATACAGATCATCTGCCTTCTCGATAATCGTCTTCTTTAGCATGTAAAATTTTGGGAAGACTAATTTATTTTTTTTCATGAAATTTCTAAATTTTTCATTTACTTCATCAAAGGAGAATTGCTCATTGATCAGAATCTGGAGTAGCATTTTAAATGATTTCTCGTCTATGACATCTTTCAAGTCGAGGGTCTCACGGTAGTTCATTTTTTTGTTAACATGATCATATTTGACTCTCCTATTGAAGATAAGTTTTGCCTCCTTAAGTTCCGGTTCTTCAATGAGCATCAACTCGTATTTTCCATCCCGGACGTTTTTATTCTTGGTGAAGAAATAATTCAATTTGAAGAAAGTTTCGATTTTGTTTTCGCTTTCTAATTCTAAGTAGACCCCGTTGTCATTCAGGAAGGACCTGCAGTGATTAAACAGATCGATCAGAAGCTTTTCCGTTACTTCGGGGAAGTCCGTCTCGAAGAAGTTAACAACGTGGGAGCGTAAGTAATGCGGAAGAGAATTCACGAAGTGGTGGAAAATCTTCAATGCATCTAACTTGAACGGTCTGCTATACGAGAGTAGGTTCGCCGGGGCGTATCGCTCTAGATACGGTTTCGTGTTGGTGCAATATAAAAGGAAGTTCAGCTTATTTAGAATGTTATGGAAGAGGGAAATCAGCTCCAGATCGCTATCCTGGATGAGAGGCTCCATCTGGATGTCGAAGTAGGACACTGTGTGGTAGGATATTCTCGCTAAGAAGGAGTAGGCCAATTTGGAAAGCATCGCACGAGTGTTATCATCAAATAGGCTGTGCGAAAAGTATCTTTCGACGACCGAACGGACCTTCTCGTAAGTGAAGAACTCCTTATTATTGCGATTTAATAAGTACCTCCATATGTATACTAACGATTGGACACGTCCGTATTTGAATCGTCGCATTTTCTCATGGAACAGCTGATGCAGCTTAGTGTCATTTGTGATGGAAAAGATCTCCTTAAAATCGAAGGTGGAGAATTTGTCCAGACAGGAGAAATTTACTTTTATGGGATACTCGTTCATCAGGTTACGCAGGTCTGGATTGACGAAATAGAAGAATAATGTCATCATGTTGTCGAAATCACCATTATCGTAATCATGGGACCGCATTTTTAAGTTTTCCGTTTCTTCCGGTTTGTACTTATGCACGTGGTAGTACTTGGATGTGAAATTCCAAGTACTGAATGTCGCAACCTTGGCGAAGATATAATCCACGAATTCGTCTAGACCCTTCTTCACTCCGCTCAGAAACTCTGTTGCGAATTGGGCGTTCTCCTTCTTAAACGCTTCGTACAAAGTGGGGTTTCCGTCCAAGCTCTGCTGAACTGCTAGCAGCAACTCATGCAGCTTCGCATCGTAGGACAACGCGGGGAACACATCATTCAGTTGGAGGAAGCGCATCACGTGTTTCTTCATTTCGTCCTTAATTTCGATTTTTTTATAGTAACTTTTTAAAATGCTCAGGTAGGTCATCACTCTGGATTTTCGGTCCCTTTTCTGTATGTCGTCCATCTTGACCTGCACCCCGAGGAGATCCAAAAAGGTTAAAAGGTAGATGCTCAGCGTGTCCTGCTTCACGAAGAAGACATTCGAATTGTCCAGAATCTTTTCGCTCAACGTTATGATATCCCGCACGTTAATCGCGTTGGGAGTAGCCTGCAGATATTTCAGCACTTCCAGAATGGCATCGTAACTGATGTTGCTCGCTTTTAGGTAGTCGGCGGCTGTTTGGAGGATGGCGGGGAGGTGCGCTTCATCACTGGTTGATCCCCCATTTGACATAAAGCCCAAATGGGTGAGGTAATTCTTAAGACTCCCCTTCGTGATGTGCCCATCTGCAGTCAACAGATTCAATTGCTGGAGTTCCTCCTTATTGAACAGCGTCATGGGTGGGCCCGTAATCTCCTCGATGTTATACACCTTCACGTGCATGTAATCCTTGAACGTGTCGAGCTTCCCCGTTTCGACGAGTTTTTCTTTTACAATTTTGTCTACAAGGTAGACATCCTTAATTTCTTTCAACTTGTATGGAAAGGTCTGTTCTTTCTTCACGACACGTAGGTACTTATGTTTGTCGGCGGCTTCCCCCCATGCGAATCCCCAGGATCCTCCCCATATGTCTCCTCCGTACTGGAGTAACACTGGCTCTTGCAAAGCGAGCCTGGCTCTATTTTTTATGAACTCTTCTAATTGTAGTCTGGACTTCTTCTCCGCATCGTAGGAGTTATTATATACCATTTCGGATCTTTCAATGTACTTTTTCAGGATGGCTAGATACCATAGGACTTTATCGGAGGTATACTTGTAATGGGCACTGAACTGTATTGCTCTGTTCTTTGTATCCGTGAGAACCTTCCCTAGAGAGTTCAACTCTTTGTATCTCTTTACCAGTGCCGTTTGTGCTAGTTGGCTTTCTCTACCTTCATGTTTAATTCCGCCACTTTGGAAAAAATCTGGGTTTATCAAAATGTAACTGAAGTCTTCTATAGGTGTTCCGTTTCGTAGAGCATGAATCGTATTCTTCAAATGGGCGATGTTTCTCTTAAGGTAAGTCAGCGCATCTGGCTGCTTCACCCCCTCTTCCTTCTTCACCAACTGTCTATACGTTTTTAACTCCTTTCGGAAGCTTTCTAAATTGTCTGCAAACATCTTTGCGTTTCTGTCCATCTGAGCGGAGAATTTCTCATCGAGGTTCTTCTCATAAGTGGGTAACCTCAAGTAGTCCTCCGTCTTGATGATGTGATATTTGTAGAAGAGCATATCCTTATTAAACGTCTCAATCAATTTGGTGAGTGCATTATTTTCGATATCCGTTTCGATCATAATTTCGATCATAAAGGTCTCTAAATTTTTTTTCTCCTGCTTTTTAACAAGTTCTGGGAGGAGTAATTTTACCGTTTCTGGTGGATCCTTCTCACTATCGCTGATGACGAAGTTTAGGTCCTTCATGAAGACGTCCCTCTTGATGTAGAGCTTTTCCAACTTCTCTTCTTCATTCTGTATGTTGGTGAGTATCTCTCTCAGTTTTGCCCTCTTTTTGTCATTCTTTGCGTTGAGAACTGCGTTGTGCTCCATTTTGTAGATCTTGTCCCCTATTTGTACGTCCAATTCGAGGTGCTTCTTCTTTCTCTTCAGTGCATGGAGGAGAAACCTGCTCTCACGAATGTCGTAATTGATTTGTTCTATATCGCTGATCAGCTCTTTGGTGATACTCTCTATTTTGATATACTCCCCTGCGTCGTTGTCCGAAAGGGACACCAGTGTATCGGTGAAGTATCTGCAGTCTCTGTACTCTTTGACGACTTCGAAGCGGAAGAACCTGAATCGTTTTTCTAAACTGTCTATAGCATCGATTTTTTTCAGTACCTCTTCGTACCTCTCGGAAATGGATTCAAAATGGGTTCTAAGTGCAGCGGCAGCCGTTTTATTTTTTTCGATTCTCTGTTTTATTTTAGCAATCTGGGCGTTAAGCTCCTCTTTCTTCGCTTTCCCGTCCGGAGTTTCGTCATCCTTGTAGTGGGCCAAATTCCCCTCGAGAAGTTTCAAATCATTTGGGTAATTTAAATTTTGCCTCACAATCTGGAACACCCTCTTCTTCATTTTTAGTTTCTCATTTGTGATGGACTCCAAATCGATTTGGACATCGACGTGCACATTATTGTAAAGGTCTGCGTAGATTTGCTCAATTCGGTTAAGGACATGTTGGCGAATGATTTGAAGCTCCTTCCTAACTATCAGATCTTTCTCCTCCCAGTGTAGTTTGATATGCTTCCTAAAAGCTATGTCCATGTTTTTCGAAATGATCCTCCTAGCATTAATGTACTCTACTTTGAAAGATTCCTTTTTGTGGGTATAAATATCCTTGAACGTCTTGATATATTTTGCCTCATCGTAACTAGGTGCTAGATCCTGCATGACTCGGACAGCGTACATGAGGGCCTCTCTAAATTCTTGCAGTATCGTTTTTTTCCTGACCCCGAGGGTGATTCTAAATTTTCCATAGAATCTTTTCCCCATTTCGATCATGAGGTCCTCTTGGTACTTTTTAAAACTGTGCCTAAGATCTCCTGAGATCATGTTATACAGCCCGTCTTCATTTTTTGTCATCATTTTGTCCAATTGTGTATCAATGTGTTCCTTATACTCGAGGATGTTTTTTTTTTTACTTTCTTCATTCTTCACTTTGGCGCTTAAGTCGTCCAAAAGCTTATCGTTCTCTTCCATTACTTTGTCTTTCACCTTGGCATAATCAGGGGCTTGTTTCTGGGCGAACTTCCTGTACACTTGCTTCAGTTTTCTTTCAATTTCGGCTACTTCTCGGAACGCATCATCCAGTCCTTTTTCGTAGGCATTTTTTATTTGTTCATTTAAGAATCCAAGAGCACTGGTGTAGTAAAAGGATTGTGGGGTGTCGTTTTGATATATGGAGGGTTTTCCGCCGCGGGCTAGTAATGCTGCTTCTCGATTCCGTCTCTCATATTCCCTGTCTTCTGCAAGTTCTTCTTCATATTTTTGTTCATATTTCGCATCGTCCTCTGGTTCCGTTCTTGCTTCTTCTGCTTCCAACTGCTGGGTCTCCAATTCGTGTTTCTTCTCCGTCTCTGCGATTTCGTCTGCTTCCGCTTTTTTTCTCCTTGCCTCTTCTTCGTTCTTCTTTATCGCATATGCCTTTCTTTCTTTGATCAGTTCCGCTTCGACGATCTGTCTCAGTTCATTGTATCTGCCTTTTTCCCGTGCGTATATATCTGCGTGGTTTTCATCCGCGGTGGCTTCCTCCTCCGCCTCCTTGGCTTCTTTCGACTCTTCATCGTCCTCGTCATCGGGGACGTCGTCGTCATCGTCGTCGTCATCGCTGCTGTCATCGCTGCCGTCATCTCCTGCGATGCTGACTAGCTTCTCCTCGCTGAGGACGCGCCCGCGGGGCTTCTCCTCCACTTGGGACATGGATAGGAAAGATGAGGACGGCACCGATGGGGCCGAACCCACGCGGAAGAGCGCCAGAACTTCGTTCAGAAATTTGTCCAGCGTGTCCACCTTCTTAGAATCCTTGTGGTCAAGTAGAATCTTCTTCATATTGGCGTCTCCTTGGAAAAAGTTCACTACCATGTGGTACGTGTTGTAAAAGAGAGCAACTCCATATTTCATGCTTAAGAAATCGTAGGTGCTTCCCAGATTGGGGTAGATTTTCTCAACCCATGGAGTCATGGCTAGCACTTTGTCCAAATTCTGAGCATTCGGGAGGTCCCCTTGTGAGCTGCTCATACGGTAGAAGTGTTTCAGGATGTCTCGATAGATAGACTCCACGATGAATAAAAGATCGTTGTTCTCCATCAAGAGGAAGTAGCTATTTCGGGTCTTGGTGGGATAACTAGGCATTAGGAATATGTTAATCTTTTGAAGAAGATACGCAATGATGGTAGCTCCGATCCGGGGGGAGATATCCACCCCTGTGATGTTTACCAGGTTTGTCACGAAATCGATTATGTCATTTTCAGTGCAGTTCAGGATGGAATTTCTGGAAAAAAGATGATGAATTAGTTTGAGATCTAGAACCCGTAGATTCGATTCTGTTAGAAAATCCTTAATCGCTTTCTCTATTTTGTAGACACTTAATTTGTCCTTGGCAGTAGATGCGTACTTGATGCTGGAGGTGACATTCTTAAAAGTACCCCTGTCTTTGTGGTTATTACTGGAGAGGAAAAAAAAGTCATTCATAAAGACATCCAAAGAAAAAGAACCCACATCGTAACTATAATCGTAGAAGCTGAACCCGGAGACAAGGATATAGTTCTTCAAGGTGTCGTGAATAGTTTTGTAAGCCTGCTTAATGAATAGCTGCAGATCCATCTTGGGGACGTTATTTATTTTGTAAATTTTTTGCACTCCTATTTCTTCATCCCTCCTAAACAGTATATGTAAGGCAGTCAAGAAGGAGGAGTAATCTTTCATGTCTACATTGTGGACAACTTTGGGCGTCTTATCATCTGCTGTCTGTCCTAATTCGTCACCATACGATGGAGATTTACTGTAAAATCGTTCGTAACCCATCTGGATGTTTTTACACATATCTTTATCTTCCTTATAGTGGACAATTTCTGTCACTTTGTACACGGTGCTTTTTTCCTTTCCAAATAAGAACACATTCGTGTTTTTTTCCTTTTGTTCGCTGCTCCACTGTGTTTCCTTCGGGATACTGAATGCTTCTTCTGTGGTTTTTTTCTCCTTTTCGATAATCACGTTAGTGTTTGTTGGAACCATAATTCCTGTGTCTTCGTCCATAACCATCTGTATCGTGTCGTCTGCCACCCCTGAAGGGGGACTCTCTCCTGGGAGAGGAGATACTGGGATTTCGCCTTCTGGTACTACCGGGTGACACTCCAGTGGAATCATGGGTTCTAACTCATTCTCTGGCATGGGAAAAACAGACTCCGTTTTTTCCTCCTCTATGGGGGTAATGTCCACATTATTGTGCAGGTAGTAGATCTTCCCTTTGTACTTATAGATAAGGTAGGGGGGAACTAATTGGATGGCATCTTCCAAGGTGTCTGGAATGTTTTCAGCGATAATTTTTGTCTCCTTCAGGTACTTGATTATCTGATCGAAGTTTAGGCCTTTCCGACATTTCGCTAGCCCGCATAGCAGGCACAGGAAGGGTGCACACAGCGAGATCCTCATGGTGCCCTATTGTCAGTGGTTCGGCCGTTTGCGTTTTGCTTTTTTTTTCTGCCGGGTCGTGCCCGGTGTGCGTCTCAGGGGGCGCAACGAATACGGAGCAGGCACGTAGCAAGAGTGTGGCAAAGACGTAGCAACGATGTAGCAACGGCGCAGCAACGGCGCAGCAAAGACGCTGGTGCGCACGCTTATATGAATGACTTCAAACGCGGCGATCACTGCGGGATTGCTCTCACGTGGTATGGCTTGCGCAGCCGAAGGCGAGCCCCCTCATGGGTGCTCCTCCTGTTGGAAGGCGTCGCAGTGGTGAAGCTTTAACATAAATTTATGCAAGCATACATGTGGGTAGGAAGTGGGTTCAGATAAGTATACACCTCTTCATGCAAGCATGCATGTGTTTGGGTGAGCGTGTCTTCCCCCTTTCAAATGCAGCAGGTGGCATGTGGGGGTCGTTGCAAAGAGTTACGAGAAGAAGGAAGAAAAAAAAAAAAAATTGCAAATGGGGGTACTCAAAGAAGGGGTAGAATTCGTTGTATGCGCGGTTTTGGATCATACCCAGAGGGGTGCAAAAAATGGACGCGTTTTTTGTTATCTCATTTTTAGGTAGAGATGCATGAGTGGCTGGAACCGTCTACAAGAAGAGCCGCTGCTCTTCTCTTCATACGACTTAGACACATGTGTTTACAGTTGATGATGCGCGCGCTTGGGGGAAGTTCCGGCCGAAGGCGTGAAGATACAGCCAGGTATCTTTCCCTGGCCCCTGTGTTGGCACTTTTCGGTCTGTCCAGGGGGGTGTTTCTTTATTTCGTCGCTTTGGTAGGTAGTTTTTTTCTTTTTACATTTATTTTGTAGTCTTTTTTTTCTTTTTTACCTTATTTTTGCGTTACTTTCTATGTTCGCTTCGTATGTTCGTTTCCTGTTTTCGTTTCTTTTTTCCATTCTTTGTCATTCATCGTTGTCATATTATTATTATTTTTTTTTTTTTTTATCTTTTACCACTGCATTTGACGATACGAAAAATTTTCAGAATAAAAATTGTCCCCACTTCATTCGGTTCAAAACAAAGAAAAAAAAAGCATCATTGAAGATGACATGTGAGCACGTACACCTGGTAAACGGCAAACGAGGGAAAGCTTACACATCATGGAAGGACCTCCTGACCGCAAACAGAACTATATCACATGGATGGAAGTCAAAAAAGGGGGAAAAAATGAGCCTTTTTGGAAGCTTTACTCAAATTTCAAGTGTAACGACGGTCTACACAACTATAAAAGAAAAAAAAAAAAAAAAAAAGATCAAATGGCTAGCTGAACTTTTTATAAGCATTTTTTTCACACACAGATTTGTGCCCACCAAGGTGCTCTAAGAATTCAGCTGTGTACTTTTTTTTAACGACATGAGTGGCTCTTCCCATCTGGTGGTGAGCTAATCGGATGGATCAGCACCATGGTGGGTAGTGGTAAGTGGATCTTTCCTTTTTGGTGTGAATCTTCCCCCGTGGGAAATTACACACACGTCACATTTATTCTTTATCTCCCCAAATCAATTTTTTTTCTTTTTTAAATAACCGTTTAACTGCTTCAAATGTGGGGATGACATGTTGGTTCTCAAGACTTTGCAGGGGAAAAGCGACGTGGTGACTTCCCTCGACCCGACTTTACTCCAACACGAGAGGGTTATTATTCCCCCTTTCGATGAGAGGAAAAGGAAGTATGCCTATGCATGATCCGATGGGGGGGTTTTCCCCATGCACGTCTTTCCACATTTTGACATTATAAAAAAGAAGAAACCCACTTTGTACGTGCAACTACCCAGACGGATTGTAAAAAGTGTTAATACAATGGGTAAGCTGGAGTGAGTATTTTTCCCGAGCCTCCACATGGTGTCAATCTTTTTCGCACGAGGAATAAATTTGCTTTTTAACAGAGGAATATGCAAGTGGAAGCAACCGTTGCGGCTGGGGGGGTACTATCCTCGTCTCCGTAACTTATTTTTTGCCATATATGTTACTAACCGGGGGTGGCCTGTGCAGTGAAATGGTCTACTTGTGGCCACACTTTATACTCCGCCCGGGAGATGATCCACCGTTCTATGGCAGATTTCCTATGCGTTTTCACCGCTGCAACGTCAGGTTGGCTAATTTCTTGTGGGCAGCAAAATTAGAAACTGCGGAAACCGCATTTTCGTCTTCTTGTCGCCCCCCATCCTCCGTTGGGACAATCTCTTTAAAAATTCCCTTCATGTTGCATGTAGGTATGTAGATATGGGCAAACACACGCATACACGGATACACGAACACACACACACAAGGGGTAGGGGGGGGACAATCGAATGGGCTGTGTCAGTGATGGAGCAAAGCAAGCGAGACAATCCACGCCGTGCAAACAGAAATTCCTACGCCAAACAGACGGTAGTCTTGCCCTGCCTATGTATGCATCGCGTATGCAACGTGCATTTCGTCCTTCTCATTTGAGATGTTCTTTTCTCGTTTTGATGCCCTCGAATTACGGCAACCTTTTTTTTCTTTTCTTCCTCATCACTAAGGGGAAGGAAGAGTCATCTTTTCAAATTAATCCGTGTTGGTGGCAAAAAAAAAAAAATGCCCCAATAAAGGGGTACATGAAATGTGGTATTGTATATGACGTTTGATTCGCACAAGTGTGCCGCCGGAGTGGCCTAAACGTGGGGCGAGCCCGTAAAGAGTAAATCGCCCCTTGCCCAGTTTCTGTTCGCACCGCATGCCAATTCGCCGCCTATCCAGTTGCGACCACAGAAACAGGGGAAAAAATTTAGCGAAGGGGAAGAAAAAAAAAAAAAAAAAAAAAAAAAAAAAAAAAAATCTGAACGGTTTAGTAATACACGGTGAAGCACCATTGTGAAAAGAAAGATAAATAAATAAATAAAAAGAAAAGGCGAAATGAATGAAAATAAAATAAACATAAAACATAACGCTGAAACGCGAAGACGTGAACGTGAAAAAAGGTTTGGAAGGAAATGATTAAGATAGAGAACCATTTGATGGAAACTGCCATTTTGTTTGTTCTTTGCGTAGCATTTTTTATCGTTAACATCGTTTTACTCTTGGAGCGCCCCCTTTTGTTTTTCTGTTTCGCCTGTTGGTTAAGCTGCCAAGGGCAGAGCGCAAGTGTTGTATTACATATACGTACCTGAGCGGAAAGGGAAAGGGCTGCCCACCACTCGGAAAAGTGCAGGAGGTGAAGAGAGGGGGCAACCAGAAGGATGAAAGTGGCAGCTGAGGGGAATACTGGAAGAGGAACGCACTGACATACCGCCCGAGTGGGGAGAACAGGTGTGCCATTAGAAGCAACTAAGGTGGTAGCGGCAGAGGTAGCATCAGCAGAGGAGAACCAATAGAAAGTTATCCGCCGCACCTGGTGCAACAGTAGCACGACTCCCCGAAGTGACGCGAATCAGGATAGTAAGTGTGTGGGGGGGCAGAGAGCGCCATTCCGAGATGCGTAAGCCCACCGTAGGCAGCACGTGATAGAAAATGCCAAGGGAGGGCAGCCCAAATTACGCCTCATAAAGAATAGAAAGGCCCGTAAAGTGGGTAAAGTACAAAGGAACACCTGGCGCAGCTGCATAGGAGCCTTTCCCCACCCCGCACGCACTCCACAGAAGGAAGAAAAATGTGCCAGTAGGATTTGTAACGCGACAGAGTCCCCCAATTCAGTGGTTAACTTTGATTCGAGATTTTTTTCCCCGGGGAGGAAGAAGACAAAGGAGCGTGCTCGATATCAGCGTCGTTACTGATCTGTGCAGGGGGGTGGACCTCTGCAACGCCGTTGTGACTGGCAGAAACGGTGACGTAGTCGGAGAAGAGTCGACTCCGCTACGGTCCGCGCTCTTCCCCCACGTTAACGCTGGATACAACCAAGAGAGGAAGAAATGTCGGAGCTAATGCCCATAAAGCCCAAGAAATACAAAAAGATGAAGAACGAGACGGAAGACTTCATCATAGCATTCCTATTTGACATTGTGTTCTTTGCGATCTGTGTGTGCATATGGTTATACTTAAGAAAAAATCGCGATGAAAATAAAATAAGCGATAACATATATGTACTTAATAACCAGACCCATAGTGAAATAAAGGCGGACAAGGAATCATCCACCGTGAAAGAGGAAGAAAGTAATACCAAGAGAAGGAAGAGAAACCGTTTCAGAACCTTCTTAAATATAAAAGACGACAAAATTGTTAATACAGAAATAAAGTATTATCTCTTTTTTTTGAAGGCAAATAGAAACATTATCTTCTCACTGTGCATTTTGGGAACCTTTCTCGTGTTGCCACTTTATCTGTCCCTTCCAAGAAATGATATTAATAATCCGTCGTTCTTCCACTACATAAGTGCTGGTAGCATCTCCGACATCAACATATTGACGATTTTGTTTTTCATTACGATAATATATAGTGCCATTTCGTACACTTTTATTTATCTGCTTTGGAAGAAAATTCAGCCTAGCAAGAAAAAGACGAAGAAATTTCTCCCTCAGAATTTTACCATCATGGTTTCTAGAATCGATAAGAATGAAATAAATGCATACAATATTTACAAGTATTTTTGCAATTTGACAAATAATAAAGTGGTATCTGCCTACCTCATTTTGGATTACTCCATTGTCTACCATGAGCAGAAGAAGATTTTCAACGCCACGAAGAATTTGAAAATGCTCAAGGAGAATGAGGAGAAGAAGAATATCAAGCGGGACAGGTCAAAGCGGTTCCTGCTGAAACTTCTCGGAAGAAAGAAAGGCTCCAAGGTGGATCCCAAGGCGGACCCAAAAGTAGACTCCAAAGGGAAGTTCACTTCAGCCGATTCACCCCTGCAATTACAGGATGGGGAGAATGCCAACCCGGAGAGGCCCCATCCGGGGGGATGCACACCTACTGGTCCGCTTACAAAGGAAGGAGGCACGCCCGCACAGAACACTGCAAAGGTTGACACGGAGGAGAAAACATACACCACAGAGAAGCACCCAATCGAGGGGGCAGGTCGCCCCAGGGGAGAAGTGGCCCGCGAATGGGTAAACCCGTCGGAGGATCAGACAAGCTGCCAAATTGGGAACACTGCGGAGGAGTGTGAAGCGATACATGCGGAGGAATTAAGTCAGAATGAGCAGAACAAGAAGAAAAAAAAGAAGAAGAATAAACCATGCGCCTTCGTCGACCTGGGAAGCGATATAGAAGGATCCAAGTGCAACGAGGACGGAGAAGCGTACTATGGACAAACGATAGGGGAGAATGTGGCAGCCGCGAATCTGACAAAAGAAGTCTGCAAGAGAAGAAACAAGAGGTCAGAAATGAACGGAGAAGAGAAGGCGGAAGAACAGAAGGAAGACGGTAGAAGAAGGAAAGGAAGTCGAATGAAAAACCAAGCCAGTTTCCTAAAAGATACCAGTGATGAAGACGACCATGTACAAAGCACCAAAATGAAGAAGAAAAAAAATTCAAACAAAAATTACACATACAAACTAGACATTGAAGATGAAAATCTGATGAGTAACAACAACGAAATGTTGTTCTACGATTTGGAGAATTTATCCACCAAGGAAAATGATAACCTGGACTTAAATTACCAAAAAAAAAATAGATACAGATCCGAGTCAAAAAGAAATATATTCCATAAATTATTCTTCTTTTTTAAGAAAAATAAAAAAAGTCACTGGAAAAAAAAACTTAAAGAACACCTGATTAAATTTTATTCCATAAAAAATGAAACTCCTAAAAAGTCCACGGGGGTCTGCTTCGTCTCATTTATCGACACCAAGTCTGTCCATGACTGCATTCATAACATCCCCTTCACGGGAAGGAGCAAGTGGATCATATCAAATGCCCCTCCCAATTATGACATTATATGGAAGAATTTGAAAAATCACAGCTACAAGGTCTGTGCGCGTTTTATTATACTTAATGCCCTCCTGCTGCTCGCCAACACGATTATCATTTTGACCGTCACATCTATTGACAACATCCTGAAGCTGAAGATTAAGAGATACCGCCAGGAGGACCCCAGCTCCGGCAACCTCAGCGCCATTCTCATAAGTAAGCCAAGGAGCGGAGTAGCCGCATAGCAGCGTAACGGTGTAACCGCTTAACACCGCAACCGATTAACCACGTGGTGAACCCTCAACACATGTTTGCTCTCCCTCTCCTTCCCCCCGCAGCTTGGCTCTCCCCCTTCATCGTCATCTTGGTTAACAGTATCATCCAGCCGGCCCTAATCGCCTGCGTTTCCATCGCCATTGGGTTCATAAGGAAGTCCAGCGAACACACCTATGTGCTGCAGGGGAACTTTATCTTCTTAATTCTGAACACGATTATTATTCCCCTCTTGTCGTTGTCTCCGCTCAGTTCGCTCATAAAGGTACGATCGCGTCGAGTGAGGCGCGCAAGGGATACGCTATAACCCCTATGCCCTCTTCAACCCGCGTGGACACTCTTAACCGCGTGCACACCGGACGACTGCCCCTCCCCTCCCTCCGTAGGTTATGTATTCGGACGAAATAGGCCAGTGGTCCACCCGCCTGGGGGCCTACCTTTTCAACTCCAGTGGGTTCTTCGCAATGAGATATTTGCTTCACTGCTGCTTCCTCACGTGTGCAAATCAGTTGCTTCAGATTCCGCAGTTTTCAAGTAAGGCCCGATATGCACCCCGAACAGGGGCGTCCAAATAAGCAGCCGTTTGTGCAGATAACCACCTCGTGGTGCTGACGCGAAATGCTTGCCCGCAGTGCGGTCCATCGGAAGGATCCACCTTTCAATGTGCAATGCGCCCCTTCGCCCGATTTTTCACTTTTTCACTTTTTCCCGTTCTTTCCCCCTTTCCCAGTTCGATCTATCGTCAAAACGGTGACGAAGAAGGAAACAAGTCCATGGACTTTTGATTTTGGTTACTGGTACGGATTCAACACCACCATTTTGGCCCTGATATTGACCTTTAGGTACGTGTAGAGGTGTGCACATGGCCTACTTCTTTGTTGTGGGTTGGCTCTGTGGATTAGGCCTCCCCATCGTTTCAGTGTGCTCGTAGCCATCTGCGTTGGTGGGGCGCTTTTTCGCTTTTGCTCGATTTATTTCGCGCTCTCCCTCGCGCGTCTTATAACTTGCGCCTTTTATTCATATTTTTACATTGCTCCTCCATTCCCACTCCCCCGTGCAGTGTCGCTGTCCCTTTCATCCTCCCGCTCGGCTCGCTATACTTCTTTTTCCGCTACCACATAGACAAATACAATCTGATATATGAAATATGCCGAACCAATTTGGACAGCCATGGAGCTATCATAAGGACGGCCATTAAGTTTATGCTTTTTTCTGTGGCCTTCTTTCAAGTAAGTTAATTTTATGCGATGCGTCCCCCGTGATGAAGAGTCCGTTTGAGGGGGTCACTAAGGATCGCTTCTGGTTTGGCGGACGTGGAGTGGTTAATTTGGTTCGGGATTGGCCTTTTATCGAGCTGATTCTTATCTGGTCATCATCCGAGATAGCTTCCCCGTTCATCGTCACCATCACGTCTACATCATCGTCACACTGGCATCTGCCTCATCGCCCCATTTCCCCCTTCCCCTTTGCCAGCTCGTCATGTTCACCTTCTTCTCGCGGGTGCAAAACAAATTCCTTTCCGTGGGAAGGAACATCCTCTTTTTGTCTTCATCCCTCACAACGCTACTTGTGCTGTGCCGATCGACGGAATGGGTAAGCACAAACCACATAAAGAGGAAGAAAGGGAAAAGGACGTTTTGTTACCTTTGTGAGAAAAACGTGTATGTGAGTAATTTGAAGGACTTGAATAAATTGAAGTACGCCTATGCCAACCCCTACGAAGCGAAGCGATGAAATGTCTTCGGCGGCCTGCCCTGTACGTGAGTAAGACGCAAGTATCGCGAAGTGTGCCTCACTATGTGTAACTATGTGTAAGCGAATATATTATGTACGTGCATGTATGTGTATGTGGCGGGCCCCCCCTTCTTACCCAGTCAAATTAAAATTTTGACCCCAACCGGATACATCACTCTTTGAACAAGGTTTGACGTGAGAATTTGTTTCTGGCACCCCTTTTTTTTTTTTAAGACATAGTATTTATTTTTTAAGCGTATTTAACTTCGTTTGTTTTTTTTTGTGCTTCCCTTTTTTCTGCAGTTATATGTGTTTATCTGTTTAGCTGCCTATCCGTTTAGTTGCCTATCCGTTTCGTTGCCATTAGGCGCATTCACCACCGACACTCCCCTGGTACGATATTCCCTTTTCTTTTTTTTTTTTTGGCCTTTCCATTTATGTAGGGGCAGTATGATAATGTCCCACTACATCATAGCATCCCTGTGTAATATGGACACGTGCGGGGATGTGTCGTATATCATATACGATTCTTTGATGCCCTCTTTTAATAATAAAACGACGGTAACGATATCATAATTTAATAAGCTCTTTTTGATTCTTTTTAAAAAATATTTTCTGCTTCACTCTACTTAACTACAACTATTCTGTATGTGGGGTGTGCAACCAGAACAGGGAGAAGCCCCACCCTAAGTGTGCATTGGTACGATATACGGTCTGAGCATCGCTTGTTCAGCTTGGAAAGTTCTATTTGTTATTCATGCCCTTGGTGGCTTCGTCACCACGCGTCTGCATTCACGCCATTTTCGTTAAACGGTCTTTCCCGTGAAGTGCGCTTAAAGGTGTGGGAACATGCCAGGTAGGAAGTAGCACATTCCGATTAGGGTTCCCCAACGTATTTTTCTATTTTCCAATGTGCTTAAAAGGGTGCTCCTTTGTTAGGAGAAAAGGAAATTGCCATCTCCATTTGTTTAGCTGGATCTGCTTCTTTTTGGGGGGAGGCCTATTTTCTTTTTTTTTTCCTATATTTTACCTGAAGGGCAAGGTGAAAAAAGAAAAAAAAAATTCGATTTCGCTATTTCGCCCAGATAACACATTTTGGGTGCACTGAAGATCCATATGCAAAAGTACCATAGAAAAGCGCCCTTTTAACTTTGACAGCTTGATGTCAAAGGACCAGGGGAGTTTCACTGCTGTATGTTTAAAAGGGATCGTTTCGCATACCTACTTCATTCTGTTCCCTCCAGTTTTGTTTTTTTTTAAACCTCCTTTAGTGTTTTCATGTTTCTAATTTTTTTTTTTCGTGCAAATTGGGAAGGGGGAAAGAACTAAGGGATGTGTGCATCGCAGGCGCTGTTGAGATATACGGCTTGATATTTACCTTTACCTTTTGAAGGATAACTTGACCCATTTTTTTTGTTTTTTTTTCCCTATTTAGTGTATCCCGGGGAGGTAGGCTTGCGAGGTGGAGAAGCACAGAAGCCAAGAAGTTGGAGTGTATGTATGCGTGGGCATGTGAATACCTCTCAGGGCACCACTTCCCTCTGCAGAGCGTACTGTATATAGGGTTGTACATATAGGGTAGTTCATATAGCATTGCATACCACATTGCATACCGCATTGCATACCGCGCCTACCGCAGCCGCGGAAAGGGGAAGCAGACCAAGTGGACGCCCCCGGTGCATACTCAGGGCCATGAGGGCTTGAGCCCCTTCCTGCATATGTGATTGGACCCCCTTTTGTGTCTACCCATTTAAGCACCCCGCTGCTTTGATGTGCTCCCATATGAAACCCCTGCCGGTGCAGTAGAGTGGGACATCACTGAACGGGCGTAGGATTATCGATACGACTTGGTGCCAGGGGATATTCGCATGCGCCAGGTTGATTCTGAGCTGTGGGGGTGTCACGATGGTAAGCATGCCTTGGTAAACTGCGTCACGTGGAGAAGCAGAGTAAACTGCGCTACCTAAAAAAGGCAGACTAAGCTGCGTCACGTGAAGAAGACATACTAAACCGTGGCAGGCTAAACTGCTCATATGCATACCGCTATACGATATGCCCCCCCTTCGCCCCCTCCCTGCGCAGCTGTCCAACATCTTCGGGAGCGTGTGCTCGATAGACCTCAAAATAGACGCAGAAGGAAGCCGGAAGTTCGCCTTCTTGCGAAAGGACAAAAAGGGAGACAAGTGTCCCATATTCTCGGATGGAGAAGACATCAACGGAGTGGCTACGATCAGTTTAAAGCCAGGAAAGAAGTTTGAGCATTACGGGATTAAGCTAGAATTGATTGGACAGATAAACATCCTAAATGATAAGTCCAACTCGTATGACTTCTTCTCTATATCGAAGGATCTAGAGCCCCCGGGGTTTCTAATAGAAAGCAAACAATTCAAGTGGAAGTTTTCCTCAGTCGACAAGCAGCATGAATCTTATTTTGGAACCAATGTAGAGTTACGCTACTTTGTCCGATTAAATATAATAAAAGGATATTCAGGGAACATACAAAAGGAGATAGATTTTATCGTACAAAATTTGTGCATCCCTCCAGAGATCAACAGCACTATTAAAATGGAGGTAGGGATTGAAGACTGTCTTCACATAGAATTCGAATATGATAAGTCTAAGTACCATTTGAAGGATGTTGTTGTTGGTAAGGTTTATTTTTTACTAGTTAGGATTAAAATAAAGCATATGGAGCTGGACATTATAAAAATGGAGACATCTGGGGTCGGTAAGAATTACACCACAGAGACGGTAACATTGTCTAAATTTGAGATTATGGATGGGTCTCCCATAAAGTCCGAATGCATTCCGGTGAGGCTCTATTTAAGTGGCTTCGACTTGACCCCCACTTATAAGAACATTCAGAACAAGTTCTCCGTTAAGTACTACATTAATTTGATAATTGTGGATGAGGACGAGCGCCGCTACTTTAAGAAGCAGGAGATTTTCCTCTGGCGGAAGAAGCTGGGATGACCGCTCGCTGAATGCGGAGCCGTCGTCCACATGGACACACGTACGCGTGAACATGCAGTCACGCTGACGTGAACATGGGGGGTGTGGATAAACTTTGCAACCTTACACCTACACACCTGTGCAGTGTCTTCCCCATATGACACTCCAAAGGGACCTTACACATTTACCTATCTGACTTCTTATGCGTACGCGACCTCGTCGCCTATTTCCGTCCGAGGAATGCCTCTCCGTTCATACCATTCACCGATGCGTTGACAAGTGACCCATATATTCGAACACAGGGTCACGCGGTTTGAGCGGCCCCCTATCAGCAAGTCGCCAGTTGTGCCTACTGGGTGTGCTGCTTACGTGATGGTGTCGCTATTTCGCTTCCACCCTTCGCTATCACCTCTTACCTTCATTTTAGCCCTTCCTTCTCATTTTGCACTATGTTGTGCGGACTTGTTATTTTATTTATTATTTATTTATTATTCTTTTTTTTTTTTGCTGAGCACGTTTTGCTCGCCCCCCCACGTGGTCATAATTCATAACGATTGGATGATTTTTTTTTTTTTTTTTTTTGTTGCCTTTTGTATGGCAACTTGCAATTTTCGCATAAGTACCTTTTGTTAGGGATAACCCGGGGGAGGTGTAGACACGATCAGTGCACCACGCAAGGTCTGCATGTGTGTTTGGTAGAAGTGGTGTATGTACGCTTCTGGCCAGGGGGGGGAAGAAGAAAAAGAAGGCAAAGCGACGTGTAGCAGTGGCGCCTTGAGGTTTCCCGATAAAAGTTGCTCCTCACTGTTCCTCCTTAATGTTGTTCTTTGCGCAATTGAGCTTGATGACTTCTCCCGCTGTTTGTGCCCCTGCTCATTCAGTTGTCCTAACCCCACGGGGGAAAACATTTTTTCTTTTCTCTTTTCTCTTTTGCATAGCGTGATAAACCCATAGCTTCCGGTGCGGCATTCAAAATAGGAAGAAAAAGGGCAGCAGCTTGACTGGGGCTAAGGGGAAGACCGTCCATGTGTATTCTGTGTGTCCCCCGGTGAAGCGCTTTCCCTTCCGGTGTTAAGTGTAAAGGCTGTGGAAATTTACCCCCCCATCCACACACACACACGGCCACCTTTTGAGCCCTTTCCAGTTTGTAACCAATTTCGCGTAAGCTATCACGTCCGTGAGAGGGGAACGAAGCGAATAATTTGAGACGGTATAATCGTTACAGGAGTCAGTTTCACTATTACACGCACCATGGAAAAGACGACAAAGAGGCCACGAGGCTCCCTAACACATTTACTGGACACTCGATACAACAACAAACAGAAGGAAAAGGAAATAAAATTATTTGAAAATATCAAAACGGACATCAGCATTATCATCAGCGAGCAACTGAAGAAGCGATCGAAAACAGAGTTCGAATTGAATAATATAGAGAAAAAATTTTCTTATTTAAAATGCATGTCGGAAGATTTGGAGAGACTGATAAAGGAAGGGAACAGGGAGTTAAAAGTGGAAGAAGAGTTAATTAAAAATTACTTCGATTACACGACGACGAATCTGAGTTATGTTTTTATCAAATATGAAAACATCATTAGTGATCTGAGTGACCAGAATGGAAACATGAATGTGAAATTAAAAAATATAAAAGAAAATGAGTTAACCAATTTTGACAGAGCATACGAATTGCTTGTGGAGAAGACAGGCCAACTTACGACCACAAAGGAAAACATCATAAGTATGCAAAAAGGAGTGCAAAGTTTGAAAAAAGAATATGAGCATGTTCAGGCAGAAATAGAGATAAAAAGGGAAGAAAAAAATCAAGTGGAACTTAAATACAAGGAACTGATCTCCAGGATAGAAGAATATAAAAAAGAATTCGAAATGATAAAGGAGAAGTGTAACTCCCAAATGAATGAGAAGAAACAGAGTTCGATCGATTTAAACAAAATTGAGGAGCAAATGGAAGAAATGCAAAAGGAAATCTCCAATCTGTCCAACGAAAGGAAGATAAAAAAGGATGAACTACAAAGTTTGAAAGACGAGAATGAAATCATCTTAAACGATCTGTATCGGATTAATTCTGATATTAATGACAAATGTGACCTGCTATCTGCGCAGATAAACGAGTTAGAAAATGAAGTAACCGCCATGGAGGTGGAGAAAAATGAACTCAGCGAAAGTTACAAACAATTGGAGGTAGGACTGACTAATGTATCCCAATCTTGTGAGGAAAGCAAAAGAGAAAACGAGCAGGAGTCTCTCCTCATCAAAGAATTAAGTGATGAGCTAATCAGAAAGAAAAGCAATTTGAAGCAAACACAAGAGCAATTTTCACAGATAAGTGACCAATGCAATGCTGTCAAAAAGAAAAATGCAGAGCTGCGAGATAGTTACGACAATGTCCACAGAAGGATAGAGGCGCTAGCCCTATCTATCACTCAATGTCGTGCTACGCTGCAGGGACACGAAACGGAATTGGTACACTTAGAGAATGTCAAGTTGGAAAATGAAAAAACCAAGGAAGAAATTCTAAACGGTATGGAAAACTCAGAAAAGTTACTCCTTGAACAGAAAGATTTTTTTTTCAAATTGTCAAAACTTTTGCAGCTAGTAAATTTGTCCAACGAACAGCTAGTCAATTTAAAGCGCGAGACGGAGGAGGGGCCCGATATAAATGATGTGCACAGGATCTACGAGGAATTAAAAGAACACTTAACGAAATTGTCCTCTGATCTATACGAGAAAGAGGAGATGCAGAAGTCGCTCCAAAAAGAGATGGACGATAGTGCAAACCGGGTTAGCGAACGGGAGGAAGAAATTAAGAGTCTGACAAATGAGCAGGCTGATTTGCACCACCGATTAGAGATGGTCACCAAAAAAGTAGGGACTCTTCATCTAGAATTGGTAAAACAGGAAACAACTTCGGAGGCTAAAATAAATGAGACGAAAGATCTGCTGACACAGAAGTATGATCAGTTGGTTGAATCGATCGCTTCCCAGATTAAGAACAAGCAGGATGAACACAACAATTTTGTTAAGCAGGGCGAAATGGAAAAGCTCGATTTCGACTTTCAGTTATTTCGCTCCGAGTTGACAGCCACCCTGGAACAGGAGTGTGAACGGAAGAGGCGCCAGATCGCCGAGAAGGACGCGCAGCTGAAGGCATACCAGGAGAGGTACACCTCGTTGAAGGGAATCTGATGTGTTTTGGTGATGCTTATGGGGGAGTTCGTTTCTGCATGGGGTGTTGCCTTCTTTTTCCCCGGGTTATGCTCCCTCATCTGTCCGCTTTTTCCTCCCCAATTTGTAGCCCCCTCTCCCACATCTGTACGGCTTTTTCCTCCCCAATTTGTAGCTCACTGTCCCACATTTGTACCGCCTTTTCCTCCCACATTTGTTCCCCCCTCACTTTGTTAACTTGTCCGTCTAAGTCTGCGCGGCGAATTTTTTTTTTTTTTTTTTGTCCATATTGTCGGGGGGTTATCAGCCGATGGTGTTGTAGTTATATCGATTCTCCCCCAGGCCTGGTCTTAACTTGTTAACGGCTTGTTTGCACTCCTCATGGTTACACGTTGCAGCACATGCGTGCGAGCAGCAGAGGGGTGGGACCTGCCCCTAGGGGCGGATCACTGCGTATCCTCATTAACAAACACATTGACGTGAAGGAGAGCTCAACTAACTCCAGTTCAATTTCAATGAAAACTGTGTGCGCGGAAAAGTTTCTCCTTCTGAACTACAATGCATGGGTACGACCTTGCCAAGTGGGCAAACACGTCAAAAAAGGGGGTTAGGAAAATTGACAGATAAAGGGTACCACTGCGCTTCCTTCGGTAATTTCGTCGCATAGGCACCCACCACCACGCTGTGCCGATTTTTTCAAACCGTGGCAACTCACGTTGGAGGAAGCATTCCGAAAAAAAAAAAGGTTTCAAAACAATGCAATTTCTTGATGCAGAAAAGTAGGCAAAACGTGTCGTACGACTGTGCAAAAATACGCGCAAAGATACCAGTGGGAAAAAAAAAGAGCTAACGAACGAATCAACGTATTGTTGGTCCTTTTAGCCATACGCAGATTGGCGCAGATTGGGGCGGTGGCTTCACTAACAAGGATAGCCCCCCCTTTTACCCATTTCGAAGTAATCACGTTATGCTGCAAGTTTCGCGAAAACGAGGAGGGCCAACTCTGGAGGTTCCCTTATGTGCGTTATTCCCGCGTACGCGCAACAAGCGCGGCAGTTCGTAAAAGAAAGTGAAAGGGGAAGGAAGCGTATTATAGTAAGACTTCGAAGCGGCGTCGCCAAAGCAGCGTAGCCATAGCGACATAGCCACCACTGCGTAGGCAAGATGATAAAAGGCGTTCTAATAATAAACAACAATGGGAAGCCCAGGTTCCTCCGATTTTACGATGAGAGTGTAAGTGGAACCTGGAATGATGAAAAAGCGAAAGAGAAAAGGGGGAAAGCAAATGACCCGCTATGATCCATGTGTATGCCGGCTCTAAGACGCTTAGTAATACCTACACACTCAAGATGATAACATACGTGTGTCCCATTTTTGACTCCACAGAGCCATGAAAGGCAACAGATGGTTACAAAGCGAATTCATGAAACCATAAAGAAGAGGATTACCAATGAGTGCTGTTGTTTTTTGGAAGATGAGGAATTGTTCAGTCCTGATGTGAAAATTGTGTACAGGTGAGTAGCAAATTGAAGAGTGACAGGGAACAAAAAGGAAGTGGCGTTATGTGAACAGCTACCCCAGCCACTTACCTTTACTATCCAGATTAATGCAAAATCATATATGCCGTGGCTGTGTGGAACAATTCAACAAGGGAATTTTTTTTTTTCATATACCTTTTGCACACATTCGTTAGGCACTTCGCGACTCTGTACTTTATTTTTATCGTCGACTCTATGGAGAGCGAGCTCGGTATTCTGGACCTAATTCAGGTAAGCAGTTAATGAGCAGCCGCTAGTGGTATAACTCAATTTTAGCATCAATTCTGCAGATGGAGAGCAAAGATGAGGGAAAATACAACTATCATTTGCCCTTTGTTGTCATTCTACGTGGCTCGTTTCATCCATTGTGCAGGTTTTCGTTCAAGTATTAGATGCAAATTTCGAGAATGTGTGCGAGTTGGACTTGATATATAATTACGAGCAGGTAATGAAACGGGAGAGCACAACTTAAAAGGAGTTCCAAAAAGTAACGTGCCAAACAGGGGACCCATGTAGGATGGGAAAATGCCGCATGAGTTGAAGTATGCCAGATTGTACACAACTGGGGAGTAAACGATAATTTTTTTTTTTTTGCATTTTCCCCCTATCAGATCAACTACATACTGGATGAGATCATAATGGGAGGTATGCAAAACGCAACACAAGAAAGCCAATTGGGGAATTTTTATTTTATTTTTTTTCCTGATGGGCTAGCTTGTTCGGTTCGCCCCTCTGCGTTGCCCCCCCTCTGGGCATGTAGCTGCACCATGGAGGTGCACACGTAATTCTCCAAGTTGTCGCACGTGTGGTCATGTAGCCTCTTATTTTTTTTTCCCTCGCCCCAGGCATCGTTCTGGAAACGAACATAGACGCGATAGTGGGTTCCATCAATGGCGCGAAGAAGTTAATTGAAAACGAGTCCTCCTTCTTTGGCGACTGAGTGGACAGGGGTACCAGTCACAGGGTCGTCTCCACCCAAGAAATTAATCTATATAGTGAAGCAGTCGTACAGGCGTAGAAACGTACTTATTTAATCGTGGGCAGCGCATCCGCACGTATGTTGCCACTCTTTTCTTTTTTTTTTCTGTTTTGCCCGGTCAATGTTCCACCTCCTTTTTTGCACACATTTGCGGGTCATGAAGAAAAGGGGGAACAAAAGGGGACTCCCTTGACACACCTCCAAGATGTGTGTGTGCACACGGAGGTGCAATACATTGTGCAGGAAAAAAAAAAAATAAATAAATAAATACGGGAGGTGCGCGGCGCACTGATTAAGAAACGCATTTTCGCGTGTTGTGTACATAAGGGTTTACAAAAAAAAGGAGAAGTGGACGAAAATCACTAAGGGGATGAGATGCAGCCATATCGCATTTGCTGGCCAAAATGAGCATCCCCGTGTGCGTCATCACAGGGCATGGAGCACCAGAAGTGGAAACACCCCCCTGTGCAGACGTCCGCTTGCACACACATTCCGCGCACGTGCAAGTTTTGTGCAGAATATTTTTTTTTTTGTTACTGTTGTGCAGGTGAAAGGGCCCTTTTTGCCTGAAGGGGTCATATTTTTTGCACGAATTTGAAAAAAGAAAGAAAGAACAAGCTCAAGTGGGGATTACAGCTAAAGCGGGAGCCGAATATGCTCGCCTGAAATGATCGAAAAGGGGAGGGAGAGCCATGCCGTGCAGACGCGGCGAGTACTTACAGGTGTGCCGCTGGGACCCGCATCACCTTTGTCCTCCAAATTGACATCTTCCTACGCTACTTCTGCTGCTACTGCTGCTGGCCGCGACGTGCCCCCTTCAGTCGAAACTCAGGTCCAAGTCATCCGGATGGTACGTCCGCTTAGTAATATTGTACAACTGGAAGGAGTCGACAGGTCCTATTTCCGTGATGTACAGAGTTATCAAATGTTCAGGAATGTAATCATACTTGGGTATGCGTACATACAAATTATCGGCGTCGTTGTAAATCATGGGTGGACCTGGCTGAAGTTCATTTTGTCTGATAGGGTCATAAAAGGGGTCATTAATTAATTTAAATAATGGCAACACGATTGTGACAGGCTTGCAATTAAACTGAGCTGAACACGCTATATTATAACCCCCAATTTTGGTGATTACTCCCCCGGAGGAGGAAACTGCCACAGAGCCCAGAACAACTTTGGTCACTCTTGGTATAACCGCAAAAACAGCTGAGTCGGAAATGTACGTAGTGTCCACTCCATCTTCACTTAGTAACTGGGCCATTCTAAATCCATTTCGGTTAATATCTCCCCCCACAACAATGACTGAAATTCCATCTTTTTTTTTATTTATATTTTTTAAAAACTTTTCAACCCCAACTGAGTAACCCATGGTTAAAATGACATCATTTTCCATAAATAAATCATACGAAGTTCTTTGTTCTGTCTCACCCCAGGAGGTATCAATGTCTGCAATTAGTTCAGTAATCCCTTCAATTATTGAATGTCTCAAGGTGTTCGTCGCAGGAATGTGATACGTATTTTTTTTGCTATTGTTTTCGAAATAAAAAGAAAATGACTGCTCGAAATTTTTTATTTCTCTTTCGTAAACGTACTTACTGTTGATGCATTTGTTTGTATTTTTGTCGACAAGAAAATTGTTATTTTTGTTCAAATTGTCAACATAGTTATTGTTGTACAGGTATAGCTGCTTAAAATGCTCCGTGCGAATAATTGTTAACACTCTTCTGATAATGTTTGGAATGATGAAATACATTTTATTATTTCTGATTATTTCTTTTCCCAAATATTTGATAATTTCAATCAAATCGTATACATTATTCCAGTGCGATATTTCCACCACTTTTTTTAGCACCTCCGCTATTTTTTTGCCTATAAAATTGCTTCCTTTGATGTCTCCATTTCTTAATCCTGCATTTAAAATTTTCACAATTCCTTTTAGCCAGTATGCCACTACGATTTCTTTTTCTCTTTCTTTTTTTAGCTTATCGCTTTTTTTTTTCTTTTTTTCAAATTTTATCTTGTCTTCTTTGTCCCGTTCTGTGTTGCTGTGTGTTTGGGGTGGTCCAACCCCTCCACCATCATGGGTGGCTCCTTCCTTTTGGTTATTATGTGCAACTGTGTGGTTTTTCCGTTCCGTGCTATGGTTTGCATTTATGTCAGAAAGGATCGTTTTTGCGTTTTCACTCCCATTGGCACTCTTGCTCGCGTCGTAACCGGGAAGCACATCTGGGGTTCCCAGCTCCATGGGTGATTCACGAGGGTGTACAATGGGAGGTTACACCCGTCGGTGCGTCGTCATGTGCGTGTTTTAATACGTGATCTGTGCACAAAGTGTTCTTGTCTGACGACGCTCCACCTATTTGTCGTTAGGCTTAGAATTAAACGGAAAAGCTTTTCCTTTCAAGTTTCAATTTGCATTTTATCTTAGTATGCTTATTCGAATGGGCACAATTGGATTCACTCGCTGTGTGTAGGGGCTAGAGCCACCAGTGCGCGTGGGCACCTATTTGGGGTCAGTTTGGGAACACGAACAATATATGTGCAGTAAGCCAGAGCGTCTATCTGTTCGAACACCTTGGGTACACTGTCGCGGGTCAATCGGGACAGGAAAGGAAAGAAACAGAAAGAAAAGCAAAAAAAAAGAAAAAGAACAGGAAAAAAAAAGGAAAAGGAACGGGAAATAATAGTGCTTTCCCCTATCTTGTGAGAGCGTAGAACATATAAAAAAAAATCAGAAAATCAAAATGGACCTCACTCAACATGTAGCTCTCTAAACTGCAACAACAGTGGAGTAGTATTCACATCAACACAGCGCTGGCGTTGTATAAAATGCAAATCGATTTCTCTCCTGTGTCGGCAAGAAAAAAAATGTCCCTGGGGAATCGCACCGTAAATGCATTCAGCCGCGTAAAAAATAAAAAAAAGGTTAAAAAATGCTCACGCTGAGATAGGTTAACGAAGTGGCCATAAAACAGGGAAGGGACATAAAAGAAATGGAAGTCAACAAATGAATACATTTTTTTTTTTATGTGACTACGGAAGCTCCAACTTTAAATGTGAGACTGGGAGGGCGCAGGAAGGGAAATGGTGTTCCCATGGGGTTTTAAAAAAAAAAAAGAAAAAATTACAAGGACGGGACCGAAGTTTAGGCATGTCGCAATTTCTCTTTTGTGTTTCGTTAATGGGACGTTTGCATCATTTTATGTGACAGTTGCGTTTAAACGAGTGATTCTTTTTGGTTCATTTTGTGTGGTTAGTTTGGCGCGGTTTGTTATACTCGCCTCCTTATACGCGGTTCGTTTTGTGTGGTCCCTTTTGTGCCGTTCAGTTCTCATCAAGTTGTCATATTTTATTCCACGCTGCTTCCGCGCCACGTTGACATTCACCAAAACAGGTGGCCGTACACAAAGGCTCAACGATTGAGGGCAACGCGGCTTACTTGCTCGCATATGCGTGGGGCGAGCAGTACGATTTTGAGAAAGGGGCCAGGGCCTACGCCGCGAACCGTCCGCGCGCCTGCTCATTCGATTGCACCCTTTATTATGCGCAAGGAAGATAAGAAAAATAATTTTCCCCCAGCTGGCCAATTCCTAGGTCGGCACAAAAATAGGCATATTTTTACATGCACACCAAAATTGTCACCCCATTTGCAATAACTTCGTATATGCCCATTTGGAGAAGAACCCCGCTGTCTTCTCCTCCTGCCTATTTGTGTGTACCTCCTATAGAACTGCCAAATGGTGGTCGCGCCCCATTTATTTGCGGTCCAAAATACGTCAAACAGCAAATGAAGAAAGAAGGAAAATTATTTCAAAGGAGGATGAGCAGCATGTGAAAAAGATTTTTTAAAAGAATGTAGAACAAGTTACATTGCCAAATGATTTAAAAAAAAAAAAAAAAAAAAATTATGAACAGTCAGGTAAAAAAACAAGCCATTTTTTTCAATCGCTCGATAAATTAAAATGGACGAGGGTACATTCGACGAAAAGTTTTCCCATTCCATTTTGTTGGAGTCTCTGAAGGAAGCGCTTAAGCAGATGATTGATGAGTTCTACGTGGAAAAGGAGATCGGACTTAAAATCTATAAGGAGGCCTGCGCGGTAGGTTTGGGGGGAAGCATTGCTGGTTGTACGCGTGTGTGCCTGTGAAGGGGTGCATAGCCCATGTGAACGTGTGCATCTTTACATGTCAACGTGTGCGCATGTGTGAGGAAAGCCCCACCCCCCTTTCTCCATATTCCAAATTGACGCGCCCCACCACCATTCCACTTCACAGAATGTAAGGAAAGAAATTTTGGAAAATTCGTCCCAACTGTCGGATGTCCATATCAGTGGCCAGATGAAGAGCTACTACTGCAGGAATGACGTATGGACTTTTTTTTTTAAAAACTCGCTTTTTAAAATTATCAAAAATAAGAAAGGAAAAAATAGCTCCAAGGAAAATAAAAATTATCAACCATTAAATTTAAAAGTTTTTAAAAACTTTTACGACAAAAGAGAGGAATTTTTAAAGTACAGCATAGACAATAATAACGTGAAAATTTTAAAAGACTTCGGAAAATTATACAGCCAGATTGTACATAAGGAGGAGGGAGAAACGGATGCGGATGACCCTTTTCTTTATTATGACGGATTGATAAAGGTGCTCTGTGTGGAAGATGAACTTTAGCAAAGTGTGGACAATTGGTCTCCTGGAATGTGTCCCCCATGAGAGCTCACCTTATACATTCAACTTCCATGTGTGGATATTACTTACATATCCATGGGTTTGAGAGGAAATCATTTTTTTGCTCACGGAAAATTACATTTTAAACCCTCCTCCTGAGGGGTAAGATTATGTCCCAATGTGGCAAAATAAATCATCCAACGGGGGGCACGAGGAGGGAAGTGAGACTTATAGTATGGCATAATTGGGGGGGAGAGACAGTCTGTATTTTCCTGTAAGCATATTTTACTACTATTCATTGAAGGAGCCAAAGGAAAAAAAAAAAAAAAAAAAAAAGTAGCAGGCACAATAGGAGAAGTTGGCCCAGTTAGCACAATGTACAAAAAATGGATGCCAAAATGGGCAAAAAAATGGAAAAAAAAAAAAAATCCGCACGTAGCTATTTTTATAGGTGACATATACACATGGGTACTTTTTCCCCCAAGGCGCCTGAAAGGGTCAAGAGAAAGAGATAAGCGGTAAGCAGTAAGCAAGTAAGCGCGAACTGCTAAACGTGAAATGCTTCTTCCGATAAACATTTAGGCAGTCCATATTTACACAAACGTGCAAGAAAAGGAGTTGTCGATAAGTGACATCCTCTTTTGTTCCTTAAAATTCACCCGCGTAGTCGTGACATACAAATTTTTCTATACAGCGCGGCCTCAGCAAGTTGATTTCCAGTGTCATCTCATACGTTCTTAATGATGACAAACAATAACATGTACTTAAGTTGTCTCGTCACAGATGCGATCGCGTCAAATTAAATTTGCTTCTTTTTCGATTAATTTTAATCTGAATTTTTTTTTCTTTTTTTTTTTTTTAAATGCCTTATATCGTTTAGTCATGGGCTCAGAGGCCAAAGAGGGGGCACCTTATGGTGATATGTATATATCCTTCGCCTGTTTTACAATTCCGCAGGGAAGAACACCCTCACCCAACGGGCACATTTTTATTGTGGAATGCGGGGGGTGAGGTATTCCAAGCTCAGCTGACACAAAGATCATCTTAAAAAAAAAGAGAAAAAAAAAGGAAATAAAGAAAAACCATTTTAAAGTGTCGCCGATGTGTAAAGGCTGAGGATAGCACAAACGAGCAGGTAGTTCACAACATATTCTTTAACTTTTGGAAGGAGCCGCTGATCTGTGGAAAAGAATCCCGGCGCGAATTCGACTTGTTCTCTTTGCCAAAGTGCAAAGGGGCAGACGTGCAATCGGGCCATCAGGAACCAGCCAATCAACAAGTGCGCTCCCAGGACTTTTAAGAACGCCCCTTCTTCTCTTGTTTGTCGACTAATTCATCCACAATCGCAAAATGCACATGTGGCATACGATACATAAGTGACCATCTAAACATTTTCCAAATTGTGCAACTCTTACTTGTTGAGCAATTGAAAGGGAAAAAGAAGCGGGAGTATAGTATAGCTATTCCCACTAGCCGCGTTTTTCTGTCAATTTTGTTTCGTTCCTTTTTTTTATTTTTTCTACGTGATTGATCCGTTTGGTATGCCCCCACCCAGCTAGTGACCGTACCGCTTTGCCGCTACGTCAGGCAGGAGAGGAATCTTTTAAGACGCTGCAGAATGGCATGTGCGCCCTGAGCGCCTCAGTAGGGTAATCTCAAACTAGACGGGAAAGCATAACCATAAACACGACACTCTGTTACGATGGGTGATAACCTGGATAAAATATTTTCCAAGAAGGAACGATTTTTCAAAGAAATAATTCAAACGAACTGCATATTTGTGAAGGCGCTAAAGAACTGGGTTGGCACGAATTACATCGCGAGGTTGAAGCTGAAAAAGGAGTCCCTGAAGCTGACCCCCAAGTTGTTGATAAACCGCACGAAGTCAAGTAGGGGAAATGAGCCTGTGTGGAGTGGGAGGGGGGCACGACGGAGAAATGGAAGCCGACGTGTACCCAGTGAAACCCCTGTGTGTTAATTGTTCTATGTTCCTCTTCGTTTGTTTATCAATTTATTTATTTTCTAATTTATCAATTCATTTATTTCATGTTTGCCTTTTTGTAGAATCCAGCTGCTGCCGAGTGTGCGGGTTTGCGATCGAGAAGAACAACTTACGTATAGGATACCCGACGAAAGACCCCAGGGGGAACTACGGTTTTATAAGCTGCTGGGTCCACCTGGACTGCAGCAGAAAAATCCTCTATGCCATTTTGTACACGCAAGAAAATGAGCCACACTTGAAGGCGTACCTAAACAGCTCAGAAGAAATGGTGTGTGAGGGGAATTACAATTTGCATGAAAAGTTGATATATGAAAACATCAAGTGGGAATTTTTTTTTGGAGGATTTGACGAACTGGATGATGAAGAAAAGGAGAAGTTAAAGGAAACGGCCAAACCGTGTGAAATAAAGAATGGGATGAAGGGGAGGAACAGTTTTGAAGCGCTGATAAATCAGGAGAAGGAAGCATTCAGCTCGATCAATCTGATTAAGCAAGAAAGTCGAGTTATCCAAAATAGATTGAAAATTCCGAAGGAGCTTAAATTTGATTTGTTGGAATATCAGAAGGAGGGAGTGTCGTGGATGATAAACCAGGAACAGTCCAGTGTTAAGGGGGGCATCCTGGCCGATGAAATGGGTATGGGGAAGACCATACAGGCCATTACGCTAATTTTGTGCCAGAAAATTAATCAATTAAAGGGGGAAACAGGGGGGCGCTGCGAGGAGGGCGTCGGCCAGGCGACCAAAATGGGAAGCTCACCGGATGGCCAAATCAAAGTGAAGGAGGAGTCGGACAGCAGCGTGGTGGTTATTAACAGCGGGGGCGGAAGTTCCGAGGATGCAGCCAGTGTTAAGAAGGAAAACCCTAACAGGAGAAACTCTAATAAGGGAGCACCCCGAAAGAAGGGAAACACCAAGGGCGAAACTGCGGAAGACGCTCGGCACGCTAAAAAAAACCAGACCCAAGGACAGACACTCATCATTGCCCCCATCGCAGCGGTAATGCAGTGGAAATCAGAAATAGAAAAATTCATCCAGGGAGATATCCTAAAAGTGTACGTGTATCATGGAAGCGTGAAAAAAATATCATTTGAAGAACTGAAAAAATATGACATCATTATTACGTCTTATGCCATGGTAGAGGTGCACTTTAGAAAAATAATAAATAAGTACAAAGTTTCCTGTGAGTATTGTGGCAGGTTATATCTTCCCAGCACGCTGGTGATTCATAAGAAGTACTTTTGTGGTCCAGATGCCGTCAGAACGGAGAAGTTAAAAAAGAGAAAAAAGAAGAACAAAGACACTGCACTTGTGGCTATGAAAAAGTTTGACGATAATTTTGTGCCGACTCCAAGAAATGTCCTCCTGGAAATAATCAAAGAAAGTAAAAGAGACAGTGAGGGGAGCAAAAAGGAAGAGGCCCATTCAACAAAGGGGAAGAAGAAAAGAGGTAACCCCAAAAAGGGGGAGAGTCATATCAGGGGAAGAAGCCGCACAAGTGTAAGAAGTGTAAGAAGTGAAAGAAGTGAAAGAAGCGGCGGAAGCGGGAGCGATGTGATTCTTCTCAGCTCGGGGGGAGAGGCCCAAGAAAGCGACAGCAGCTCCGCGTCGAGGAAGCCGATGTATTCCCCCCTGACGAGGAAAACGTCCAGCAGAGTAATAGACCTGTGCAATTTAGGATTTGAAAAGGATGTAATTGACAGGAGGGTCAGCAGCACACACAAGGGAAAGGGAAGAAACAAAAAATCCATAAAATGGAATGAAGTCATCAAGGATATATTGCAAAACGAGCTATACACCGTCGATATGAATAGCCGCTGTAAGGAGGTGCTGAAGGAAATTTATTTAAGTGATAGACCCTTAGAAGAAGAGGAATTGAAGAGGTTAAATATGGGGGAGCTGAAAGTTCTGCTGATAACGATGGGGAAACATATTTTTGGAACGAAGGTTGAGCTGATTAACAGGGTTTTAGTTTCGACCAAGTATATAAGGCAAGAGCTGATGGTAGCGAAGGGGGAAGTACATAGTGAGGTGACGTCCAAATCGAAGGGAAGAGGGAAGGGGGCGCTCAGTAGTAGGAGCAGCACCGTTTCGAGCGCAACAGGATTGGGGATGACACGTCGTGGCAACAGTGGTGGTGGAACTGCCTCTCATGTGGGTGATCCCTTCAATGGTGAGGATAACCCTGGCGAGGAAGACCGAGCAGCGAAGCGGAGCAAAAGTGGCAGAGTAGGCCGTGGCCGGGAGAAGGGTAAGCCCGTTAGGAGGAGGACAACGGGCGGAAGTTCTTCCACGTTAAGGAAGGCCAAGGAGGTGAAGGCCACGGCTAAAAGGAGAAACAGCTCAACCGCCAAGGTAAAGTTGAAACGGAGAAGGAAAAGCAATAGTACTGTAGTCGACGCAAGTGTCAGCCCAAGCGACAGCGATGAATCGTTTAATATAGATCAACTTGGAAGCGACGCAGAAGCGTCGTCGTCTTTTTCATCCTGGGAGAGCAATGCGGAGAAGGAGGACACAAGTGATTCTTACGACTCGGCTGGATCGTACGGTTCGATAATGGTTGAAAAGGCGAAAAGGAAAGGAAGGAATCAGAAAAATTCCGAAGCGAGCATATTCGATGAGAGTGCTTTGCATCAGATACACTGGAACAGGATAATTCTAGACGAAGCACACAGAATCAAAAATCGAAATACGTCAACAACGCAGTCCATTTTTAATTTGAAGTGCTCAGGATATCGCTGGTGTTTGACAGGAACTCCGTTACAAAACAGAATCGGAGAGTTATATAGTTTGATCCGATTTCTTGAGTTTTACCCCTACGCATATTATTTCTGTTCGAAGAAGGATTGTAAATGTATGTTACTAAATTACGAAATGAAGGATAATAAATTCTGCTTCCTCTGTGATCACTCCAGGATTAATCACTTCAACTATTTCAATAAAAGAATCCTGAGACCTATACAGCTGTTTGGTTACAATGGGGAAGGAGTGACGAGCATGTGTTATTTGAAAAATGAAGTGTTGGATAAGATTTTGTTAAGACGAACCAAAGGGGAACGAAAAAATGACATCAAATTGAAGCCATTAAATATTAGAATTAGGAAAGATAAGTTATCAAATGAGGAAAAAGACTTTTATGAATCCCTTTACAAACAAACATCGACCCAGTTTGATACTTACGTGAAATCCAACACGGTTCTGCACAACTATGCGCATATCTTCGATTTGCTGAGCAGATTAAGACAGGCTGCAGATCATCCGTATTTGATTTTGTTTGGAAACTCCTTCCTTAGTGACCCCTCGGGGAAATTCATAAAAAAGAATTCTTCCATCATCCCAGCCATTTCGAACGACTACGTGTGTGGCATCTGTCTGGAGAATGTGCCCAAGAAGATCCACATCAGTACCAAGTGTAACCACAATTTTCACAAATCATGTTTGAAGCAGTATATCGAGAGTTTTCAGGGGGGGAACAATGTGTTGACGGATGGAGATGAAGGGGCTGCTCGTGGTGATGCTGCTGTTCGGGGTGATGTTTCTGCTGATGTGGATGTCTCGGCTGATGGTAATTGTGATGGGCCCCCCGCCGCTAGCCTATCCAAGGCGCACACCTTCCATTTCGGGGCCGAGTCACGGGAGAAGGAAGGAAGTCTCTACGACATAAACGAAATCGTATTCAATGAAGAGCCTTCTATGAGTAGTTCCCCCAACGAAGCAGATGGAAATAAGCTAAATAAGAAAGCCAAATCCATTTCAGTAGTCAAATTTAAAGATAAAGAAAAAAAACAGTTCGTTAGTCTGTTAAGTAGTGACGAAACAGGTGTGCAGGATTTACCGCTGGGGTGTCCAGTGTGTTATGTCCCCCTGACCGTTGATTTTAATCTGATGAACCAAGTGGAAGAACAGGATGAGGAAGAAATTATCGTATGTAAGGAGGAAACTACCTACATTAACAAAAGTTTTATTAACCGAATTAATACACAGGAATATCGGACAAGCACCAAGATAGAAGCCGTTTTTGAAGAAGTACAAAATGTGATTCATGCCACGGATGATAAATGCCTAATATTTTCACAATATTGCTCCATGCTTGATCTGATTGAATACCATTTAAAGAAACACAACATCATATGTTCGAAACTGCTGGGTTATATGTCCATGGTTTCTAGGAATAATATTCTTTACAATTTTAACGAAGACAAGCATCTACGAGTTTTGCTCATAAGTTTGAAGGCCGGTGGAGAGGGACTGAATTTGCAGGTGGCCAATCGAATCTTCATCGTTGACCCGTGGTGGAACCCCGCTGCGGAGTTGCAGGCCATTCAGAGGGCCCACCGGATCGGGCAGACCAAGACCGTGTACGCCACGCGCTTCATCATAGAGAACACCGTTGAGGAGAAAATCCTGCAGCTGCAGAATAAGAAGCAGCTCGTGTTCGACTGCACCATTGGGGACTCAGGAAACGCGATGCAGAAGTTGACCAAGGAGGACTTGGCGTTTCTCTTCCACGCGTAGGGGGGGGATGGCATCATAATATGTCTTTTTTTTTGTCTCCCTGTCTGTTTATTTGTTTTTTTTTTTTTTTTTTGAAAAAATGGACAATTAGCCTATCCTCGCGCAGAGGGGAAAGAATAAATGGGGTGTTCTTCCAAAAGGGAGTTAAGTATGACAAACAAAGCGGTGAAGGAACGAAACAAGAAATGCCTGTAGAAGGCAAACGGGGGTGTCATCAAATTCGGGCCACTCATGAGAGGATTAATTGGGGACGGGAGGGGGGACTGCTTTACGGGTTAGAAAAAAAGACTCAAAAAAAAAAACAAAAAAAAAAAAAAAACACAACCGTGGCGACAAAGTATAGCGGCAAAATGCCAGCGAAGCAGCAAGGCCAATTTCACCAGATGGCGACGTTCCCGTCCGCGTGAATTGTGCACAGATTGCCGCCCGACAGCCAGTGCGCCCCGTTTACCTGAGCAAGCTCGTCATTAACAAAGCTGACGTAAGAATGCGTCACGACATCGTGTGCAATTAAGGTGTAGGGGAAGGTGCAAATCAACTCGTTCCCATCAGCCGAGAAAACAGGGGCGCACGTGGGACTTTCATTTTTCAAAAAATCTGGTCTTTCCAAGCACTGAAAAAAATTAATTTTATTTGCGTTTAACAATTTGGTTTTTCCCCCGATGGACTGTATTGCTATTAGTGTATCATCTGGGGAGTAAGTGACACCGGAAATTTCATCGTCAAAAATGTTCTTTTGATATAGTGCTGACTGGGTTACGCCTCTGTTGTGGATTCTTAGATCGTAACATATGATTGAACCTGAGCGCGTTCCAATCAGGACAAGTGGCTGCTTGTTTGATTTGCACGAACAGGTAACTGCATCGTTTACGCGAAGTAAGCTGTAGAGACTTCCTCTTTCCAAATGGAATAATTTTACCGTTTTGTCTAAACTGGTCGAGTAAAAAAAAGGGCTGTCTGCTGGGGAGCCACTTGGGGGCAGCTCGTCTGCGTAGCTCAGATGGTGCAAAAAATTAATTGATGTTATTTTTTCGTCATGTGAGTGGTACCAATTTTCAATTTGGCCGCTTCCGTTATTTATTAAGCAGATGGTATTGTTTGTTAGGGAGAGTAAGGAATGTTTGCTGGTGGGGTGTACGCACACATTGGTCGCTGCGATTTTCTGGTCGCCTATTTGGAAACGTTTAATGCAGGTCATCTTCTCTTTTTTGATCTTTACAAATGCGATGCTTCCGTCCTCTGCGCAGGTGACGAGCGCGTTATGCGGGTGTGTATCTGTGGGGTGAGGAAGCCATGCTGTAGGCAAGACGGCCAGACGGGGGTCCCTCAACTCGGAATAGTCTCCATCGCTACCAACGCTGCTAAGCATGTCCAAATCACTGTCGCAGTCGTTATTGTGAGGAAGTAGAGAGGTTCCACTCTCACCATGGTTTGCCAAACCTGATGAGTCCAATTGGTTCTCCTTGTCCGAGGAACAAGTGCGCTGCCTTCTCCCCCATTTTTGCTTCACATATTTGTGTGAATCAACCTGGGGACATGTTCCGGGGAAGGCGCTAAAGCAGAGGACACTACTGCTCGTGTGAACACTTAGGTACCCCTTTATCTTGTGGAAACGGGGTCTACGTAAACCGTTGCTAACGAATTGAGTTGGATCATTTGACACGGTTTGGTACCTTCCGTTGCTATGGCAGCTATTTCCGAGACTGATAGCCCCGAGGTGGTTGTAGTCTCCCCGACCGTTTTGAAGAAAGGAACCCTTCTTGTGTGCAACCTGCACATGCTCTCGTAAGACGCTGTATTTGTTTTTGCCACTTGCATGTGGTGCTTCTGGTGCAGGTGCGTTTTCCCCCCATTGGGACTTCTCCACCTGGGGAATGTCCTGACGGATAGGCGGCTTTTCAGCATGGCTACTTCTACTCGGTACGACTAACAAATTGTTTCTCTTCTTTGCAAGAACGTTGTTTTTACGCTGCGAATGGTGTGCATTCGCCCAAGGGGGTTCCCCATAGTTATACATGTAGTGCAGTTTGTCCCAGTACAGGGTTAAAAAGAACTTATGTCTTTTAGGGAACCTTCTTTTATGTGTTGGATTCTTCTCTGAAAGGAGGGAATAATTGGCATTACGTTGTCGCACCAATGTGTGCACCTTGATCAGGTGACGTCTGTATTCTTTCTTAATTTTTAATAAGCATTGAAGGAGTTTTTCATTTTCGATTTTTTTCTGTAATAATTCATTTCTGATGGCAAAGTAATCCTTCTCGAGATTCTTTTTGCACTTTTTGAGTTGGAATGCTTCTTTCCATATTTTGAAATAGGAAAGTCTGATTGCGTCAAATTCGTTAATCACTTTTTGCTTTTTCTTTTGGCTCCATTTTATTTTCCTCTTAAGTGATACGTTACAAGTGGCGTATAATTTTATTTCCTTCTCTTGTCTACTAATGACATTTTGCAGCTTAGACAACTTTTCCTTTTTGTCATTGAGCTGCTGTTCCTTTTTTACGAGTGTGTCATTCAAAGTTTTATTGTGTTTGTTTAAAATGCTGAGAACTTTTTTTTTTTCATTTATGTCGTTTTTTAGAAGAAGTATCAGTTGGTCTGCTTTGGCTTTTTCCTTAATGACTTGGAGCAATTCTCTTTTGGAGAGTCCGTTTGTCAGTCTGTCCTGCGTCTTGGCCGTAGCTCCTGACGGGGTTGTCGCCTCCCCTGGGGATCCTTCCGTGGTGGCATCATTCCCCGATGCTACGCTAAGTGACATGTCCCGATGTGTCAAATTATCCCCACCGTAATCCTCACGCTGCGCATAGCAGTGATTCAAAAGGTTCGGAATGGAATTTTCTCGCCTGGAAAGTGAGAAGCTTAAATGTTTACCATTAAGCATGAAAACATTTTCTGATGTAAACGATGCAATGATGGCTGTCAGTTTGTTTTTTTCATCCACTAGGGCGTTGTACGAGGTTAGTACTTGTTCGTATCTCTGGCTCTGTGCAACGTTCCTCTGTTTCATGCGTTGCAAAATTGTGTTTTTCCAATCTTGGGCCATTGTTCGTCAAGCAAAAACGGTAAGCGATCTGCGTGATGCATTAGTTGGCGCATGAGGCAGTTGTTAAGGGTCCATATGTGGAAGTACGTAACTACGTTTCAGTGTATGGATTCGAGGTTGTGTTTGTGGGGGTGAGCCTCCAAATAGGCTTTAACGGAATCACGGTTGCTGGCGGGGGCACGCAGCCCTTATATTATGCCTTCAGGCAATTAGAGGGGGGCGAAAATGATGATGCAGAACTGCACCTTCCGTTTGCATAGTAAATAAATGGGCTACGCGTAGGATGGTAAAAAAAAAAAAAAAAAAAAGATTTTTTTTGCCTAACGCGTCACATACGGTTCCGCAGCGAAGCTAAAATGTACTCACGTTGCGAGTGATACGATGAGCACAGCTGGTCATCTCATGGATTGGGGAGGGCGATGTCCATGCTTAACGGTTGCAAAAATTTGTCCCGTCTGAAAAGTTTTTTTTTTATTTTACAAAATAGGCACTTAAAAATATACACAAAATCGTCAACTGGTTGTCCACAAATTGCTGAAGGATGCCCCCGAGATGGAAGAAGTTAAATGCCTCTCCTTGCAACGTAATAATATACCCCTTTTTTCCTGTTTTGGTTCGGAACAAAAAGCAGACTTTGCTTTAACGATATATCATCCGCGCATGGGCCATTTAAAAGTTATGGATGCAGGCATTTCCTCCTAATCAACCATGCATTGTGCTTAAGTGATGTGTCGATTTGGTTCCTCACAAAATGGAAAATGCAAAATGAATGAAAAATGTTAGGAAAAAACCATGTATGCAAATAAATCGGTAGGATGTTTTTTTTTTTTTTTTTTCCCAAATCGCTAGTCACATGCAGTGGGAGATTTGCGTCCACGCATGATTCATTTGCCTCCGAGGATACCTAAGTCTGCAGAAGCATCAATGGGAGCAGTTGCCCTATCGTACAGTTGCCCTATCGTACAGTTGCCCTATCGTACAGTTGCCCTATCGTACAGTTGCCCTATCGTACAGTTGCCCTATCGTACAGTTGCCCCATCGATCTGTTCCATCATCGAACTGTTCCATCATCGTACAGCAACGCCATGTTATATCTATTTCAATGTACAGCTATGCATACGCGCAAGTGCGCAACGTTGTTTTGGCGAGACCAAACAATTCAAAATGAGAAAAAAGAAAGAAAAAGAAGTCGCATGGGAGGAAAAATACGATAAAAATCACTGTTTATCAGGTTGAACAAGCGTTATGTTCAGATTATTCATTTCTAGAAATGCTTATTCTTTATTATCTGCATAAATTTACATAGAGCTCATGTACGGCCATGATTTATGAATTTTTTTCCCAATTTTGTTCCATTTTCTTTCCATTTTCCCTTCCAATTCTCTTCCTATTTTTTTCCCCCCTTCGGCATCTTTGCTAATATTCGTGCAGGGAGAAATTTGGGTGGGCGTCCTTCAAGCTGTCAATTATGTTCTGTTTTCGCGGGGGCAAAAGAAGCAGGGAAAAAAAAAAGAAAAGTACATATATATATATTATAGGGGCAGACAGAGGACGCTGAATTAACCCCATTTTGCGGTCCCGTCATGACATATGACTGCACGGCCATATGCATATGACGCCATTTTGCTTGCCTGCACGATGTCCTTTTTTTTCGTTGGGTCAGCATCATCCACCCTTGTTGGGGTGTTGTTCGACTTATTTTTTCTTTTAAAAAACCTGTGAGGTACATGGGACCAGGAAATAAATTCATCAAGGGGTATGTTCCCGTGGCAGGGTTTGCAAAATTGGCAAAAAGTGCAGCAGACTCAGAAGATAGGTGGACGCACGTTTCGTCTTACATGTATTCTCCCAGCCAGATTTCCTTGGCCTCTTCACAGCTGCGTAAGGAGGGGAAAAAATGAGAAAGGAAAAATGAGAGGGGGGAATTTTCTCACTGTTATGTAGCACGTGCGTTGTGCATGCTAGGGGAAGCAATATTCATACACCCAACATCAACAACGTATGGAAAGCGCTTAACAAATTTTGAGCAGTTAATCACTGGCATGGGAACGCATTAATCTCTTAATTTTTACTCAGTTGGATCGCTAAGCCTTTTGTCTTTTATCAGAAAATTCATTTCTTCGTTCTTCGTCAAGCGCTTCCAACACGGTTCCTTCGGGGGGATATTGGGGAAGGTTCACATGAAGGTGTTTATATAACTGGAGTGTTAGAAAAAAAAAAGTGTACCAAAATAATGCGCAGCTAACCTTGACCCGTTTCTCAATCTGTATCTTTAGCCCGCTGTCCAATGAGGTGTAGGAACATTTCTGAGTTTGAGTTTAAATCGGAAATGTAAAAAGAGACAGGGTAGAAAAAGGTGACGAGATGGTAATGTATCATACGGAGAGGCGGTTCACTGCGTATTCTTCATGAATGGCGACGCAATGGAGAATTATTGTGTGGAGTATACCACCAAATGTACCTACCACTGGGATTATCGGTCTTAGTAAATCTAAGCTGAGGTCGAAGTTCTGGCCCTGCTTATTGGGCGTTGTGAGGTGTATGTTACTATAGCGAGGGGCAAGGGCGAACGTGTTAAGGAGGCGTGTCAACGTGAGTGGAAGAAAGTAAAACATTGCACGGGTGGAGGAGTGAGCATATCTGCTATGTCAATCTTTTCTTTTCTGCTTAGACTTTATCCACTCGGGATGGACGTGCAACCAAAGTGATAAACGATGAGTGATACTTTTTTTTTTTGAAATATCGTTTTCTCTCGTGCTTCCCCTCCCCAGTTGTTTTATCACCTTTCCGTAAATTCCACCTTCTCCCCTTCGACGGACGGAATGGAAATGATGAGCGTCAATTTCTTTGAGCTCTGTCCCCATCTAACGGTTGGAAATTCATCTCTATGAATTGTGAAAATTGAATGAAGGGGGGATGAAGCGAAAACTAGCCAACGGCTGGTGAGGCGCGTGGGATAGGGTCGCCATAGACAAACCGCTCCCTTAACATATGCATTGCTTAAAAAAAAGAAAGAAAAAAAAAAGACCCTAGAACATGAACATTTACTGCGATGTTGTAGAGCCAAGTGTGGCAAACAATAGAAGGCAAAGGAATGTCATCCCAGTCATTTTAATAAATCGGACAATTTGGGGAAGGTACATTTGTGCATATATTTTTTTAACAATAAAAATTCACTGGGTATATATGAATTCACGGTTGGAGTCACGCAAATAGGTAAATCATGGATTTTAAATTTTGAAAACACAAGGAATTGCTAAAAAAGGAAAATGAAATGTATGGTCTTAAATCGTTTTGCTTTTTTCTGGCTATCCCGCGAGAAGCATAAATTTGTAAGAGGAAATCTCCGCAATTAACTATGTACAATATATGCACACGGAACATTTTGCAAAAAAAAAAAAAAAAAATACTGTAGAGCAACGAAGCACAACATTTAGCTCAGAGAAGGAAAGAGGTGTGCGTGTTCATTACATGGGTTTCTTTTCCTTAGCAAGACGATAATGTTATGGACGCATTCGGCGCAAGATAATTTTTTTTTTTTTTTTTACAAAGTTTGGACAAAGTTTACTCCCTCCCATTTTATGTGTTCATCGCGCTTGTGGTTTTTAAGGCAAATAATTGCAGAGTAAATCTGTTCTACGAGGTGTCTCTACCTGTGCGTGCAAGTGTATGTGTGCGTGCACGCACTTGTTGAGACAAATTGAGAGTTGTGTTGTCGCCTAAGTTAATAATGCGCCATGATAAGCACAATAACAAAGGAGTGTGACACGCAGTCGGGTCCACACAAAATTTGGAACTCTCTTTTGAATCCTCTAAGGGTTCCCTATTCTTTACACATTCCTGCTTGCGCTTGGAAGAAGGAAAACGCAAAGGTGATGAGTTCATCACACTGTTCTGTGGCGATGCTGTGTGGCTTGTAAAATGTCTTTTTGTGTCCTACTTTAAAAGAGAAAAAAAAATCCTCCGGGATAAAACATGTGAGAATGGGTAGAATAAAAAGACACCTTTTTTTTTCCACTCCCATCTTGCAATTTGGGTATATGCCACCTATTCCATTTTGCTAACACCTGCGCTGTACAAGAAATTCCATTTTGATTGGGCCTTCTCTGTTAACTTCGTAGAAAAAGTAGCCAATCGGAAGGGAATAATTCTGTTCCCTCAATGTTTCCCTTATACGTTGTTCATCATTATGAAATTGAAGCACATGTGTTGGCCTTTTTATTTTTTTTTTATCACATCCTTAACGTTCAGAATGATAAAACGAAAACAGGATTGGTAGGATGGGAAACTGGCATGTTGCACAGCAGAACTGGTAACTCCTTGGTGGGGGCTGAAGCTGAGGAGCGGCTAATTGAGTCGCTCCACGTTGATTGGCAGCCCGCCGTTGTATTCGCACGGAGGACCAAAGGGGAGTGCATTTCTGTACATATCTACCTTCATATGTGAATGCTCAAATATATGTACGCTCCATTTCGAGGGAAAGGAAAATTCTAGGTGTGTCCCAACGAACTGCAATCCATTTTGTACGTAGAAATAAAAAAAACGGCGTTTTCTAACACTTAGCCAGCGTAATTTCTCATTTTGTATGTTTCATTTGAGCATAGTGGTGGCGTCACTCGGTTTGATAGTTTCACCTGCATAGTTTTACTTTTTTCGATGCATGTGACAATCTTGGCATTGGCTTCCCCACCATAGCTGTATACGGAGGGGCTGGGCGACAGATAGCAAGAGTCTTTACAGCGTCCTGATCAATCTCCCCATGCTTGGGAATTTCAAAAGGTAAATAAAATTGAAGGAGAAAAAAAAATAATGGGGGAATATGGCTAAACGGGAAAAATGTAAAATTTCTTTTTGCATTTTTTGGATCCGTTTTTCTTATTCTTTTTTTTAATTTTTGTTCTTTTATTTATTTTTTTCTGCACTTTGTGTCCCCCTCACTGTGAAGCACTGGAACCATTCGAACCATTACAGCGAATAGTTGCGAGGCACCATTTCTTGCAACGATTTTAGCAAATGGCGAAAAAAAGTGAACAAGGCGATACAAGAAAGCGCCCAGTGAATATTGCCCAGCTGTGACTAGGCTGAAAAAAAACGGCAGGAATTCTGATGAGCCCCCATTCTGCCAATCGTGAAGCGACGCTATGTAAGAAGAAGTAAATATATATATGTCGTGGTCCATGTAAATTTGTGCGCATATGTCTGCATAATATTTATCTTTACCGAAGGAGGCGAATGCGCTTCTCACCTGCAGAACGCCGTGGAAACATTCTTTCGCCCTTGTACATAATACCGTGTATTTGCGTTGCCACACTCGCCGGGCACAAAAGCGACAACAGAGAACAGATAAGGTAGCCATAAATGGGGAAGCAAAGCGAGTCAACGCCTTTCAAGGAGAATTTCAACTTGTCCAAGAAAACGAAGGGTACCAACTCAGCCAGTCGCACAAGTTCAGATCGAGAAAATTGGGAGATTGGCTTCCAAAATAGTAGAAGCGATTTGTTGAAGCAAGTGGGAAATAGAAGGAAGAGCAATCACACGTTTTATTCCTACTCGCGGAAGTTTATAACAGTTTTGAGTAAAAATGCATATCTTTGAGGGGGTTCTCGCGGGCGCGTCTGGGAAAAGGACATTTGTGACAGAATGCGATTTGTGTGATAAATGTGATTTGCCTGATAAATGTGATTTGCCTGATAAATGTGATTTGCGTGATAAATGTGATTTGCGTGATAAATGTGATTTGTGTGAGAACATGCAATTCGTGTAGGAAAGGGTGGTTTGCGTCCCATTGGGGCGTTAGGACAAATGGGGGGAAGCTTTGTCAACCCTTTACAACGGGGGGCCATAGGAACGTGGAGCGTTTACCACTGCGCGGAAACATATTTCGTGCGAGTTGTTAATTACATTTGTTTAGTTGTGAAGCAGGGAATTTGCCCGTTTCACGTATTTTTTTTTTTTGCACTTCTTCCGTTGGTCCTGCTGCATCCCCATTCGCGAGCACTTTAATTTTTTTCATTTTTTTTCTTGTTTTCCCTTTTTTTTAGACTACATATTTTGCATCCTAGGAATTATATGCGCGTGGGGAGCCATAGTAGGAACATAAAGATGGGGAATGTCCCTCTCTTCAACGGCATCGCATAGGTTGTGGCGAAACAGCGGGCGCACACACACACATGTATAAAAAAGAAGCAATTAAGTTATTCTCATCGTTTTCTTATTTTCCTTTTTTTCGCTCATTTCAGGACTCGCTCGTTCAGGTAATTTCCGGAAGGCAAGTGTACCTGTCGCTGGCGTGCTACTCTATCATTCTGTTATTGGCCCTGGTGTTCCTAATTTTATATATTTACTACCTGGATAGAGATTATCGACCATGTGATTTTTTTTAGAGTCATCAATTCTTTTGTTTATACCGTTATGTTTTATTTTATTTTAATTTTTTTTTTTTTGTTAAAATGGATATGTGAGAATGTCATCGGGTTTGAAGATGGACCCACTGGATTGGGTGGATTGTTTTGCTAATCTGCCGATGTTCTTACTTTTTTTGCATTTTTTTATTTCCTTTATGATTTTTATTTTTTTTATTTTTTCCCCCCCGCGAACGTTCGGTGTGGCAACAGAACAAACATGTACACGCGTAGTTTGGTTTTTCCATTTAAGGGGCGAGGAATGAAATGACGGGAGTAGGGCGTGCGAAGAAATGTGGCACATTTGGTAGGAATAGACAAAATTAATGTGAAGCGGTGAGGTGGAAGAGGGGAAAAAAAAAAGACGCCTTTGCTTATTCATTCCATTTGTAAATTTTTCGTTCTGTAGATGCCCCCATTTACGTTTCTTTTTTTTTCCCAATCGATGTGCTTCGTCTTTTAAAAATTATGGAGGAAGCCTAAATTCTGTGGGCAAAAAGGGACAAACATGTTTGTCAGCCGTTTGGTCGTTCCATTTGGGAGTGCACAATTTTAGTAAAAGGAAAGGTCTACAAAAAGGTACCCCCGTTTGTGTGTGAGCAGTTGCATATGCGCCTGATCTGGATACGATTGTGTATTTAGCATAGATGAAACTCATCCCCAGTTGCCCCTACTGTCCCTACTTGTGTCCACTGGTTAGAAAAACAAAATTGGAAAAGAAATTATATTTTTTTTTTTTTCTTGCACACTAATGGTTAGTCATTTAATCCAAGATGTTCAAAATGGCAGTCAACATTTTCCCGTGTCGTTCCTATTCAAACGATTTGCTTCGCGAAGCATGGGTGTGTCTAACTCGGATGTGGAATTCCCTTTTTCTGTTTTAATTTCCGAATACGTCTTAGCATTAGCGTTTAGCGTGTTTTCTGAGTTAAAAAAATGGTCCCTTGTGGCTCAGCCGAATTCGTACGCAAATGTGTACTTTCCATTTTGCCGCGCTTGGATGCATGCTGATTCATTATTCTGATCTAATATAATAAGCACGCCCGCTCTGTAGACTTCTATCGAGATAAGACAGGAAAGCTGAGGGAAAGAACATACTGCACAATATGTGTATAGTTCTTTCTCAATTTAGCTTCCCCCCTTTCACCACTGCTGAGCTTAGACCCAAAATTTGTGCCTGTCCTGCCAGACTTAACGAACAACGTTGCTGTATGGTCGACGCCAAAGAGGAGCAGACTTTTTTTTTTTTTTTTTTCCTGTTCACACTGCTTCACCATTTCATGGACCTATAAAATGAGTAGCATTCCGTTTCTAAAGAATCTATATCGTAAGAAAATGAGATCTGTTGGGGGGAAAGGTTTTCCGCGTGAGGTGTCGAGACGACCTGGCATGCGGCGTGGCGTTGCTTCTCGTGTTTTGAGCGCAACGTCACTAAACTGCACCAAAAACGTGCGCCCACCCGTTTTTTTTTTTTGCGCAGCGGACCCTTCGAACAACCTTTTTGACGACTTGCGAATATGCTCGAGGGTGATGGACTCGTGTGGCATTGCGTGTAGCTCGGGGTTTGTGGCGGTAGGTGGAGCGATAAAATTGGAGTGCACGGGGGAAAGAGCGCTGGGGAGAGGGCGGATCGAGAGGAAACAAGGAAGGGTTTAAACCCGCCACTATTGCATGTGCAGACACGCTTGCCTTACATTTTGGAAGTTTGCTCAAATGCACGTTCTATGTTTCGCCTTCCGCGTCTGAAAAATGTTTTGCCTACACTTCCCAGTTGAATTCGTCCCAGTTGTGTTCCTCCTCATTTGCTTTTCCGCCCCCCTGTCCTGGAAGGTGCCCTGGGAAGTGGAGGGTGGCGGGTTGATAGGAGCCATTCGGCTTGAGAACCAAATGAGGAATCCGCCAGTGATAAAGCTGAAGGGACACACGTCAAGCATCCTGGACCTGCAGTTTAACCCCTGCTTCAGTGAAATCTTGGCATCAGGTTCAGAAGACTTAACCATCCGTGTGTGGGAGATACCGCATAATGACGAATCGGTGAAAGAAATAAAAGATCCACAGTGCATTCTCAAAGGACATAAAAAAAAAATATCAGTCATAGATTGGAACCCAATGAACTATTACATCATGTGCTCAAGTGGATTCGATTCCTTTGTAAACATATGGGACATAGAGAATGAGAAGAGACCTTTCCATATTATAATGCCAAAGAAATTATCTTCATTGAAGTGGAATATCAAGGGCAGCTTACTAAGCGGCACGTGTGTAGGGAAGCATATGCACATTATAGATCCGAGAAAAAAGGAAATTGCTTCCAGTTTTCACATCCATAGTGGTGGGAAAAATACCAAAAATATATGGATCGATGGATTAGGTGGGGACGATAACTACATTTTGAGTACAGGGTTTTCTAAAAATAACTTAAGAGAAATGAAATTGTGGGATTTAAAGAATACAACCTCTGCTTTAGTGACCATGTCTATAGACAACGCATCTGCTCCGTTGATTCCACATTATGATGAAAGCACTGGACTTATATATATCATTGGAAAGGGGGATGGAAATTGTCGATACTATCAGCATTCACTTGGAAGCATACGTAAGGTAAACGAATATAAATCTTGTACCCCATTTAGATCATTTGGATTTTTACCAAAGCAAATCTGTGATGTGTATAAGTGCGAAATTGGGAGAGTTTATAAGAACGAGAATAATAAGAGCATCAGACCCATCTCTTTTTATGTGCCTAGAAAAGATCCGACAAAATTTCAGGAGGATTTGTATCCACCTATTCTGATGCACGATCCAGATAATTCCTCCAAATATTGGATAAACGGGGAGGATAACAAAATGAATCGGATAAATATAAAAGACTTAACACGGGATGATCTGAAAATTACCAAAAAGTACAAATTCGTGCCGCAGTCTTTTAATAGCATCATTATAGGGGAAGAGTACACATCAAAGAGGACTTCAATCATTAGACAGATTACAAGGAAGATCACTTTTTTTAAAAAGGGTCATCAGAATGATGGCTTTTCCTCTGTGGATAGCTTCAAGGAATCTGTTTTTATGTACCCTAAGAGCTTTAAGGAAAAGGGGTTGCTCACTGACCAGGGCGCCGTACAGTTTTCGTCCAACAATTCCCTGGAGAGGGGCGCGACGTGCGAATCGACGGAGCAAGCGGAAGAGGGGCAGCAAGATGAGCACTTCCCTTTGGAAAGCGAACAGCCATGCGACAGGACCAGCAGGGGGACAAGCGAGTTGCCCATGCGTTCTGGGCACACCGCTCGGTTGACGAGGGGGAAGACCCAACGAGAGAGTGGCGCGAATTGTTTCGACGCACTGCTGTGTCGGCATCTGTACAGGAGGAAGGAATTGTAAGAATGAGCAGCTCTATGGAGGAGTAATTGCTCAGATGAGTAGTCGTAAGAAATGCAACTAGTCTGGGGCAATTCCAATATGAAAACTGAGAGTGCGCCAATTGATGGGAAATAAAAAAATGATCCCATCTGGCCAGGTGACCTACAGATGCCAGATAAATGTTCAGCGGTGGTTAAGTGGAAGTTTTTCCAAGTGGGAAAATGGGCCACTGGTGGGACGACTCCCCAGGTAGTTTCATGTATATATGCCCTGTGCAGCGCCGTGCTGTCTATTCCCAACGGATTATGGGGACAGCACCGAATGTTAATAGCCACTTTATGGGTGCCACTTCACTTAGTTACCCCTCCCCCAGTTGTGCAGACATACTCAAAAGTGGGTCGAAGGGCAATGTGTGTCTACCCCCAACATGCACTAGAAAAATTGTACATTTAAATGTGCATCCATTTTGAAGGTACTTTTTTAAGAATTTTTTTTGCTTCCTTTGTTTATTTATTTTTTTTCGTTATTTTTGCGACTCATAGGGTGATGCTGAGGGGGAAGTAAGTTAGCTGTGCGCCCTCCCCTTACGCCCGCCGCGTCCAACCAGAGTTCACTGCTGCGAAGTAGCGCTCCGAAGTAACGGTCGGAAGTAACGGTCGGAAGTAACGGTCGGAAGTAACAGTCTGAAGTAATGATCCGAAGTAACGCTCCAAAGTTACACTCTGAAGTTACACTCGGAAGCACCTTTTAGCGATCCCTTTCGCAATTTTTTGCGATTTTTTTTGCGATTTCCCTCTTTTTTTCCCCACTGAACATTTAACCCATTGAGGAATTACCGAGCCGATAGAATACGTAAAAACAAAGTAGGTTTGTTGCCCCTTTTTTAAGCGGTAGGATGCGGTGAAGGCGGCTCATGGGAAAAAAAAAAAAATGTGATAGAGGGAGATGGAGGGGGAAATAGTGCAAACGTTCACGCAAACATTTTCACAAGGGGGCACATTATATACATTAAAAACAAAGGAGCCCGCGTGTGTGATGACGGTTTTGTTAGACCTACGTTACACGACGTTACATCTTTTTTTTTTTTTTTTCTCTTTTTTTTTCTCCAAAGCATCACCATGCACACATCGATGCATGAACATGTGAGGGGCTCGCTCACACGCGTTGACCCCTACGACCACAAAAATGTGAACAGCTCTTCATGCACTGGCTCCAGTTTGGTTATCTCATTTACAACATCTTGGTGTATGTCCTGCGAGGGGGGGGGTAGATTCGGATGGGAGGTATCCGATTTGCACTTGTCAGCTGATGCATTGAAGTGAAAAGGCTCTTCTATGGAAGCCTCCTGTAACGAAAACATCCCGTTATGAATGCAGCTACTCTTCCTCTTACGTCGACGTTTTTGGTCCCATCGAGGTTTATCCAATAATCTTCTTCAGAGAAATTTTTATACGTTTCGTATATCCTCTTCTGGACTTCGACCTTCTCGTAAATCTCTTCGCCTTCGGGGGGGGGATGGGAATGAGTTTCGCGTTGGGAGTGCCCCGCCAGTGGAAAGTGGGTGTGGACACAGATTGGCGCAGTTGCGACATTTGTCACATTTGCCACGCCTTGTGCGATAGCAAATGCTTCCACTTGAATCGCGCCAGGTATGTAGAGGGCACCATATTCTGATCTGTTTTGGGCGTAGTTGGGAGGAACGTCGAGATAAAAAACGACGTCTGGTTTGATTAGGCCTTGGTCGGGGTTCATGCACCAGGTTTTGGATAATTTCTGGATGACGGGAAAGAAGAAGTGGCAGTGCGGTACGTAGATTGTTGGAGAAAAAGGAACAGGAGGAATTTAGACATGCATGTCTGCATGATGGCATATGTAGCTTTACAAGCGCTCCGGCAGAGTAGGCCACCCCCGAGTAGGCATATCTGTCGCAGACGACCCACACGCCCTTGGCCAGAAGGCGCTTAATTTCGCCTCTGAAATGGGAAATCCGAAGGGAAGCAGGGGAAATTAAGTGAATTGACGCGTAATGAAGTGAAGCATGCAGAGGAGAAGCGTGATTAGAAGAGGAAACTTCGTGACCAGGAGAATTCCGAAGAGGCCACTCCACGCATCGACATGGAATGTGGGTGAATATAAAAAGATACAGTTCTTTTTTTTTTTTTTTTTTTATAACATTAGCTCCCATCGGTTTGCCGAGAAAAGTAGGTGGATGGTTTCGTTCGTCATGTCACTCTGCATTTTCAAATACTTGGCGATTATTTGTCCTGTGGGGGTTTCCCTGTCTTAAGGGAGGGAAGAATGGTTCGATCGGTTTGGTTTAGCAATGGCGGAGGTCGCGCTGGTTCATTCGTTTTTTACCCAGCTAAGAAGTTTTGCCGTTTGGACATTTTGGAGTTTGCCGGTGGGCCAGTTTCACAACTCTCGTAAGGGCCCTACTGGGAAAACACAAATGGTTGACTTCCACATTTTTCTTCCTCAAGTGCTCCACTAGCAGTCTTGACTGAGTCGATTTTCCCGACCTAACAGGAAAATGGGTTTGTAAAGAAAAAGGGGGAACCTCTGTGTGTAGGAAAAAAGGACTCGAATGATCACACGACGCATGGGTGCATGGGTGCACAACGCAGTTGAGTGCCCTCGCCGTAGGGATGTTCTCGAAAAATTTGAAAATGTCATTTTATTTTCATTTTCCAACCTATCGAGCCCCTCAAAGACTATAAATTTTCCCTTCTTTTTGGTGCCATCATTGGTAGTACTATTTGTTGAATGCATTTTGACGTACGAAGATCAAAAGTGTGGCATTCTACATGTAACGCACGTTCGCATTCTGATTATTCATGCGTCCAGGGAAGAAGGGGGACTAGCATGTATAGCACATTACTCGTGGACACGAAGCTTCGAATACGCCCAGGTACACGCAACGCAGTATCTACACGTACGTTACACTGGGGCTTTTCGAAAATGTATGGCGGATGATTGCTTCAAATAGCGGTTTCATAATTTGAGGATGGGTGGGCACCTGCCGATGCTATGACGGGGTGAAAGGGAAAAAAAAAAAACAACAACCAGGTACGAATAAAAAAAATAAAGAAATTTTAGGAAGTGGAGGAAGTGAACATGGAGTTATGCTTTCACGGGATTAAGGCAGAGTCAGTGGAAGCCAAAAAAACTGAACGCACTGAATTGTAGCACTTGTGCTGAGCGAGCAGCGGAGAAAATAAAAAAGAAAAAAAAATGCCACTTTGCACAGTTTCCGCAATTTATTTGTCATTTTTTCTTCGTCCCCCCACGAGAGAGAAAAAAAAAAGAAGGCACAACTTTTTTCCATATAAGAAGTGTAGCTTCTATTTCTGCTCCTCTTGTAATAAGTACACAGTGAAGCGTCGTGTTAAAAATTATTGGCCCTTTGGGGCTGAAAGCAAAATCTGGAAGCTTAAAAAGGCCATTTTTATGAGGGTTACAATTTGGCACACCGTATCCCACAAGCAGTGTAAGGTCGTGCAGAGGTGCACACGCGGGGGTGTGCGGAACGATTGTGATGAATTGGAGGCAAATGAAAGAGAGGGTTTTTTTTCCCCTTTTCAGAGGGTACTGTTCCCTTCACATAAAGTCACGTTGGGTTGCGCGCATCTGGTCACACACCCGTTTCACACAAATAAAAACGTGAAATCGTAAATTTGTAAAATTTTAACATTAAAAAGAAATGAAATAGGAAGAAAAAAAAAACAAGAGGGTAGGCACATATACCCGCGGCGCGCGCTGACATACATGTTTGACCTCTCTATGGGGTAGGAATAAAAAAAGAGTCATTAAAAAAAAGGAGAGGTGAAGAGGTGCGCACTCCGCCCAAGTTCCACATCAATCTGTGTCCATCCTCAATAAGAGAAGCAAGAAAAAAAAAGGGGGGTCCATTTCCAATTCACCCCTTTTGTTACACCTCTATGTCTATGATTTTATGCGAAGGGGAAGATGTTCTCTGGAAATTAGAGTTGTAAATCCATGCAATGAGCGCATAAAACGTGTTCAGTGTAGCATATAAAATGAAGGAAGGAATGAAATAATACTTGATAAAAATTAGGGGCCAGTGTGGCTTTACATATGTTCCATACGAAGTATACGGATTCTCAAATACTAGGCGCTCCATACTGTTGCTACTGATATTAGATTCATACCTTTTATGTAGACTCAGATATGCATTGTCCATCTCCTGCACTAATTTGTGCACGATGTTGGCACTGCACAGGACAAAAATGGTCTTCCTTACGGGGGTATTTTTGAAGAAATGTTCCTCATTGTTTAAGAGGAAACACCAAATGTTGTTCGCCATGTATTTACATTTTTCCTCCACGAGGATGTCGTACGTCGGCTTGGAGAGATCTTTCAGTCTTTCATTCAGCGTCTGCACAAGGTTTAGTTTTTTCCAAATTTCGCTTTCACCATTTTGGTCGGCATCCTGCGGTGTAGAGGTACGACACTCTTCGGCTGCTCCCTTTTCTCCTGCCTCCGATGCGAAGTTGGCACGCACATTGTGTTCACTGTAAGTGTCCATGCGGAGTCCCCTTTCACGGATACCTTTCGTGGGAGCGTCCCCGGTGTCATCTGCTGGTGTGGCACGGTAAAGAGTACCCTTCTCAGTTGCAGTCGACGAGCCATACTGTTTGTACAATGTCGTAAACTCCTCAAAGGAGTAGTGCCTCAGCGATATGGATTCAATGCAGTACGTGAAGAATTTTCTGTAAGCAATCGTGTCATAGAGGAGTCTAGAATCGAGTCGATTTCTAATGGTGTTCATATTTCTATCGATGAGAAATATTTTCCATTTATTTTTTATGGAGTCTTGAATGATGGGTAAAAATTCATTTTGTAAAAACCCATTATGTATTCTTGGCAGGTAAGTAAATTTGCTGTAATTATTATCGTAGTGTTTTTTTTTTTCTTGGTTGGAAAGGATGTCCATTATTTTGCTTAGTCTTTGTTGACACAGTTCTAGCAGAACATAATGAGGTTTCACTCTGGTTAGAAATTCCGCTGCGTCCTTGCCGCTACACCTTCTTTCATTTATCTGTCCGTGCAATATGCCATAAATGATGAAGTGGAAATTGGGGGTATCATATGTCACGGCGTTTTCTGGTAGGACGGTGTCTGTGGAGGGGGGACTGGTCTCAGTCGAGAAGTGTTTACACAGGGGTGACTTACACCGGGGGCGTATTTCGTACGAACGTTTCGTGAGGGAAGTGAGTAGGTTCGTCATGCGTGGGGAATACCCTCGAAGGTTTCCTGCCACGAGGTGTAGCATCGTCCCGTTGGGCACGTTTTCGCCGTGGTTTTACCGCGATTCGGTTTATGGTGCCCTGATTTGGCAGCTAATATTATACGCGCCTCTAGTTTTTTTCTATTGCGCAGAGGAGAAGCTTTCCTCCACCTCCCACTTTATGAGTGAAACGTTCAAGCGGTGTTATTTCCCACTCGCGGAGAAACCATTTTGTCCTACGAAGGCGAGTCACTCCAATGGACGTCACTATAGGCCAACATAATGTGCAACGCAGCCTGCTGGCGTACCGATACAGACGTTCCCTAATTGTACCAAAAAAATGATGACGGACGCGCTTTTACCGTGGGGTGTAGAAGCGCATACTGAAGGGAAGCAACGGAGAAGAGGAAAAAGTGTTCAACCCCGTGTAGGATGCACAACCAGTGGGTTATATCCACCCAATGGGTTATCTAACAAATAGTTTAAAAATGATCAGTATGCCATTCTAAAATATTACCCGTTTATGAAAAGGCAATAGTGAACACTGAGAAGAAAAAAAAATGCGCTTCATCAATTTGTACGTTGCCGCGATAACAACGCCTTTCGGGGGATCCGCGCACCATCCTTCTGTGCATAATTCGTCAAAAAAAAACGGAAGGCAAAAAAAAGGGGGAAAAAATAGCTAAAACGGAAAAGTACAAACACGTGCATGTGAACGCGGTACATGCAACGTTATTATGTTGATTTTCCACCGTTATTAGCTCCATTCTTAGAAGCGCAAAATGGAAAAATAAGGAAAGCATATATTTAGCGAGGAAACAGCATTAAATTAAGAGGTTAAAACTGACGTTAAGAAGCTCGTTCCCAATTTGCGCCGCCATGTATTTTTCCCATTTTCTTCTTAATTTTTAAAAGCGGCAACTGTGAAAAGATATTGAAGCCAATGCGAGAAATTTTCCCTAGCGTTGGAGCTCTAGTCAAGGCATCAATAAAACAACATAAAGAAGAAAAAAAAAAGTACGTAAGTACCCGATTGCACAGGTAGTCACTACGAGGAGTAAGAACCAAAGAAAGCTTTCACGCCCACCCTCCTCTTGATCGATTATCTAAGGCACAGAAGCAAAATCGCTCTCACCAAATAGAGAACAATCCAGATGCGAGAAATATTTAACATATGCGAAAATAGCAGATCAGTAAGGGAAAGAGGCTGTAATGAGGAGGCCTGGTTCGCAGCCAAATTGTTCGCTACGTTAGAGTTCCCCTTGCGGAAGCACAAGAAAAAGTGAGACAAGGAGCGGTGAAGGAGTCCTATAGAAAATAGTACTTAACATATATTTGTTGAGGAAGCCTTAGCAGCGTATCTTCATTGCGCGTGTGTTTGTCCTTCCACACGTACATAAGAACGTACAGATCTAGGGACATTCCCTTGGGCACGGAAATATATATGTAGAAAAAAAGGTTGCTTATGGGAGAGCATAAAATATTACCACCACAGCTGTAGAACGAAAGTCGACCAGGAGGTTTAAAAGGGAAGAGGCGAAGGGCATATTTTGGAGAGAAGGAAACACAAGGAAGATAGACAGCAAGAAAAAACAATCAACAGGGAGAGAAAATGGAAGGGAAGAATATGAAGATGGACGAACAGACTGAAGGAATGGATGTTGAGACGGATGCTAAAAATGGGAAAGTGAATGAGGGCGAAAAAGAAGATGTGGGGGTGCAGAATGAGGATGCAGAAAATGATGATAAAGATGTAGGAGGCGAAAATGAGTATGTAGGAGGGGAAGATGAGGATGCAGGCAGCAAAAATGAGGAAGTAGGAAGCGAAAATGAAGAAGTAGGAAGCGAAGATGAGGATGTAGGAAGCGACCGTGAGGAAACCCCCAAGGAGGACAGCCGGAACGACCACGACAGCAGCAGCGTCATCGATCGGAACACGCTGTGGAGTGACCTGTACATCTCGAGGCCGTTCCTGAAGGTGCTCTACGAGGACAAGTTCAACAATCCGACGTTTATCCAGCGAGACGTGATACCGCTAGCCCTGGAGGGGAAAAGCATTTTAGCTAACTCAGAAACGGGTTCAGGAAAAACCCTGGCCTTCGTGTTGCCCATATTAGAAAGACTCCTTCACAGTCCCAACATAAAAATGAGAAGTTATAATCAGAGCAGAATATGCGTAACCAAGAGTTTAATACTCCTACCAACGAGAGAACTAGCCCTTCAGTGTTACGACGTCGTCAAGAGTATGACCAAGTATGTGTCAATTACTTATTCACTTTTCTGTGGAGGAATAGACGTAAAGCAACAGGAGTATGAATATAAGAAGAAGAAAGACATTTTCATTTGCACTCCGGGAAGGATCCTAGATTTATTGTTAAACTCGTCCAGTGATTTTATAAACTACCTAGAAGTGGTAGTGTTCGATGAAGCTGACAAATTGTTGGAGTTGGGATTCAAGGAGGAATGCTTAAAAGTGTTAGATGTGTGTAAGTTTAAGAAGCAGATTTTATTTTTTTCAGCTACGTTAACTAGGGATATCAAGGACCTAGCTAATTTTTCTCTTAAGAACCCAATTTTTATACAAAGCGGAGTGGATAATAGGAAAGTAGATGCAAAGGGGGAAGTTATCCCCAGCTGCATTAGCAATAAAAAAATCTTAAAGTCTTTTAAAATTTCAGAAAAATTAAATCAAGAGTTTGTGAATATTGTAAATGAAAAGTATAGAAGAGCAGCCCTACTGCATCTGTGCAGTAATGTGTATAAGAATCATGCCATAATTTTTTTTAAGACAAAAAAAGAGACACATCTGATGTATTTAATCTTTTCCTTGTTTAATTTCAAATGTGCAGAGTTGCATGGTTCGCTTACTCAAAAGAAGAGAATAGAATCCATTTTGAAATTTAAGAAAAATGAAGTCGACTTTTTATTATGTACTGAATTAGCCTCCAGAGGTTTGGACATAGATCATATTCTCTACGTGATTAATTATAACTTACCTTCGAACGTCATTAAGTACGTCCATAGGATTGGACGAACGGCAAGGATAGGGAAAGACGGCACGGCGAGTACTCTCTACAGACCTAATGAAAAAACGGATGTGAAAAAAATCATTAAAGGATTGAAAAAAAGCAAAAATACCAAAATATTTCGGAGGAACATATCCACTGATAGCATTTCCCACTGGGATAATTTACTTCGGAAGAAAAAAAAACAAATTAATGAAATGATAAAGGAGGAAAAGGAAAACAAAGAAATTGATAAAGCCACCAAGTCGATAAAGAAAATTAAAAACCTCATTCAGTTTAAGGACGAAATTATGAGTAGGCCTCCCAGGGAGTGGTTCCTGACGAACAAGGAAAAGCTGCACCTGCGGAAGTTAAACATGAAGAGTGACATGTCCTGTGGTGAATCAACGGCTGGGAGATGCGGTGGCGAAGGTCATACTACAGATGGCAGCGCCCGTAAAAAGGACTCTGATAAGCAGCGCGCATGTAAGAAGGACTCAGATAAGGGGAGTACCCGCAAGGCCAAAAGGAGAAGCCAAAACAGCGATGAAAAGAACGACAAAAGCAAACTCAAAAGTTTTCGCTCCATTATAAGAGAACTGAAGCTGAACGTGCTGGTAAACGGCAAGAGGAAACTGGACAAGTCGAAAAATGCCAAGGGGCTTAGGAAGAACTTGCAAAAGAATAAGAACGGCGCAGGTGTACGAGGTGGTAATGTCGGTAAGGGCATCAGGAGCGGCAAAATCGGCAATGGCGCTAAGAACGGGAAGAATCCCCAACGCAGCACAGTTCAAAAAAAGGGAAAGGAGTTAAAGAAAGTGATATATGATTTGCATTAGAAAATTGAACCCGTTGGGGGGAGGTGTGAATAGGCACAACAATAGCATGCTTATTAGAAGCCTCGTTTTTATAATTTGCAAATCGGGAAAGGATGAGAAGAATTACGTACCTTTTTAAAATAGCCCACTGGAGTGGTTAGAGACGCCATGTTACCTTCCAACGTCGCCCAAATTGGGCGAATTGCACCGTTTGGACCCCATCCTCCCTGTTGGCATAAAAAGTAGTGACACATTAGTAGTTATAAGCACGCGGTACAGAGAAGCAGATTTTGCATGTCTTTTATGCATTCTGTGTATATATTGGAGGAACGCACATTTGTGAGTAATATCAGTGTGTCCTTATCCCCCGTAGTTACTTCAATATAATAGCTGTCCTTCTTCAATATCGAGGCGTATTTATTACTTATGTTTCCTTTTTCCACCAGTAATAATTGGCGGGAGGTCTTTTTGCGTGATGTAATCAAACAGAAGAATTTTTTTTTTTTTTTTTGTTAAACTGCAGCACGATATGTGCATATAAACAATTTCGATATAACTACGTTTGGAAAAAATTGAAAAAAGGAATGGAATGATACCCACATAAGTCGCACTTGTTTCATTCCGCTTTTAATTTCCACTTACGGAAAGGCGACATAGTCATCACATTTTAAATGAACTCTGTCCACCCCTCCAAAAAAAGAAAACCATTTTGTCCCTTAACAATCATCTCAGCAGCTGGCGATATACATTTTATATATATGTGTATAAATGCTGGATGATCAATATGTTCAGTAGTCATGTGCTCGGATAAGATGCGTTTTTTCTTCCTTCACATAAATAACGTCATACGGTTGGAAGAAGGGCAAGATTAATCATTTAACTCCAGTACGTGGAGGAAAAAAATTATCATTTTTGTTTCTACATTTTTTTAATTACGTCAGGGGGGTACTTTTTTTTTCGTTTTTCTGTCCATTACCATAATTTATCCAAAGGGACCAGGTGCCTCTTTTAATTTTTCTAAGTTGTAATATGTTGAAATTTTTTTTTACCAATTTGCTGCTTTGCAGTTTTAAATGAGTTTTTCTTTTTGCTTTTTATCCAGTTATCCATACCGTTTTTTCCGCGCCCCCACGTTTTGTATTTTCCCGAGGGAGGGCCAAAAAAAAAGAAAGACACATAATTGTTCAGCCCTTCTGTTTGCATTCATGGCATTATAAGTTAATGAAACGGTATTGTTGCAATGAACTCGCTAAACGAGGAAATGCATGCGATATAATTCCCAGGAGGGGAAGATTGGACTAATGCATAGGCCAGAAATGTACAAAAAAGGAAAAAAAGTTGGAAGGAAAAATTAGAAGGAGAAATATTCACATATGTATACTTTTCTCGTTTTGTAAATTAACATAAGATAGAAGAATTTTTCTTTTTTTTTCCCCCCTTTTTTGGAGTCCTCATAATAATGTCATCTGGCGGGGGGGGAGGCACAAATTAATATGTAGGTGTCGAAAAAGAAGAAAAAAAAAAAAGGGAAAACAAAAAAAAAAAAACGAAAATGAAAGTGAAAAAAGAAAAGGAAAAACAAAAAAACCAAGCGATGAAGCACGTATTTTTTCCTTTTAACTTATAAATGATCTTTTAGCGACATATATGCGTTTAAGCATGTAGCATTTGACGCTGTGTTGCAGAAATGGTACGGTATATATTATGTCACATTTAAAAGGCATTTCATTTGTGATAATACGCCTACATTAGGAGAAAAAACAATGCGAACAACCATTCGGGCAAGGAAAACTGCTTCCCTATTAGGAAACGGGAGGAGAGAAAGAAGGGAAAATGATTTTTCAATTTCCGTGGATTCAAGAAATAATTCGTTTTCTTAAGCCCAGTTAATTTTTGGCCCACGACTCTGTTCATTTTTGCACCCCAAAATAGGGAATAAGAAACGCGTAGGGTATGTGTTATAGTACATAAATCCATGCGAATTTTTGGATAGGAGAAAAAGAAAAAAAACAAAACAAGTTTGAAAAGGCTACATTATATTACCAAGAATAACGGAAGTGTTTATACAAAACTTCATGCGACAAAAGAGAAAATCCCAAGGGGAAAGGAAAAAGAGTGTATTGTTGGTTTCCAAGGCATTTTCCTACCTCTTCCGGGGAATGTGTGACTTCCCGTACGAGTAGGGAACCCCCCCTATAGGTAGCCAACGTATGGCCAACGGGCAAGTCTAATAATACTCTCCCCTCCGCCACGTACATAAAAGATAAGCCTCCTTTTGTTTCTTAGCCGTTGAGTCCAGAAGCAGGGGGCAGAATGAGAAGGTATAGAAACCAACATGTAGGCGAAGGAAAAGGGAAGAGAAAAAAAAATGATCATGGTGATGAGGTGGACGTGGTAGGGCCAGCTGGGACTGGAAAAGAAGCCGCCGCAGGAGGGGGAAAAGGTGGACCTCAAAAAAGTGGGAAGGACGTCGAAACGTTTAATCCGCAACTCAGCGCAAGGGAGCTGAAAAAAATTCAGTACTACGAAAATATGTTTAAGAAAATGGAAAAGGAAAGGGAGGAGCGCCAGAACGAGGGGGACAACAAGGGGAAGAGCAAAGGTAGCAACGCGAGCAGAATGAAGAGGGAGATAGAATCGAGCACTAAGGAAAAAGGGGAAGAATCCAGTGAAGGGGCACTTGAAGAGTCAGGAGAAGTGGCAGGCGAAGCAGCGGTCACGGAGGAAAAAGGAGACGACGCTAAGCAAAGTGCCGTGAAGGAAACCGCCCAGGAAAACAACCAAAAAGGGGAAAAAAATGCGAAAGATGCAAAGGAAGCGAAACACAAGCCGAAGAAAGCGAAACCAAGGGCGGAACCAAGAGACGCATGTGCATATGCAGTCGGCAGGGAGAAAAAAGATGAAGCACATTCGATGGATGGTAACGAACCTGACAATAATAATAAATGGAGAAAAGTAGAGGAGTTGCAAACTAGAATTAAGAAAGAGGAGTTAAGGATGGACAAAGGTATGAGTTCCAAAATAAGGGAAGGAAGCAATAAGGCTGTTACGCTGAAAGGAAAGAAGTGCGTAAAGACTTCGAACCCCTTTGTGAGTGATATTGAAGGAGGAGGAGGAGAAGAAGAAGATGAGTTGCACAGTGCGGAGAGGGACCTCCCACGTGGTGATAGAGACAACGATCACAGTAGTGCTTCCCCAAAGCATTATACATATAACAAGAACGGAATGGCAGAAATAGGGAAAGGCGATAAGGTAAAGGAAGAAAATAGAAAAAGTAGTGGAAGCCACAAAATGGATGGCGAAAAGGAACACGAATCAGACCATGATGTAAATTATGATAATGATCCGAATGAGACGATAGAGTTCAAAGAGAAGAGGAAAATTTCCTCAGAAGCTGAAAGGAAAAAAAGGGTTTTAAAGATTAAGAGGAGCTTCTCGGTGAGCTCAAATATAAATGAATATTTTTTAGACACAAGTTCGATACAATTGATTAGCGATAATGACCCAAGTGCGTACGGAAAGGAAGAACAGAGTTCAGGAGAGGACAATGAAAAGGAGCCAACTTTTAGTTACAAAAAAAAAAAACTCCTACAGTTATTAACGCGTACAGATAGTAAAGACAATGACACTGTTTACCCTTTGGTTGTAGCGAATAATCGCAGTAGTAGCAATAACACCGAGGGGGGAAATTACCACTTGGCCGATTTGGATAAATGGCTAACATGGAGAAATAAAAAAAATTACAACATTTGCTTCGATTCGAATAATAGGGGTAGGAAGCGAAACAAATGGCACATTGTACGGAGTTATGATGAGCCCCGCATCGAAACAAGTGAACGTGTCGACTTGCATCCAAATGGTAAAGAAAATTTTGTTGATGTACAAATGAATATGAATGGAAGATCAAATGACACAGAATATTTTATCAATAGGGAAGATCTACCCATGGGAAAGAAATTATTTTGTGAAAAAAAATTCAACCGGAAATGTGCAGAAGGTAGTAGCACCCAAAATATGATGATGCATCGTAATAAAGAATTTGATGTAAATTGTTGCATTAGGAAGTATCTTGATAATATGCGGTACACAAATTTAAAAAAATTAAAAAAAGTGAACAGAGGCAATTTAAAGTTGTATGTGAAGGGGTGTACAAATTTTTTAAACTTTGACAAGGTGGATAGCGCCATCCTGTCCATGCGGAAATTCCAGGAGGCGCTGCAGCGGAGTGGTGGCGTAGGTGGGGGTGGTGAGGGAGACGGAGATCTTTTGTAAATAGGGAGAGCTTGCGAGTGAACTGATTGCAGGGATGTAGGGGTAGTCCGGGTCACCCTTTTAGGACCCCGCGTCTGTGTATGCAATATGATGTGGGGCGGGGTGAAGCGGCTCGCCGCGTCTATTAATGTTGTCCATTCGCTTGTCCTGTTCTGTAGTAGACACATATATGTTGCACACAAATTTAACGCACCCCAGGAGTCACAACGAGGAGGCCATCTGCTTTTGCGATCGAATCGGAAGAAACTGGATGGACCTATAAACAGAGTCGCAAGATGTAAAACTTCAGTTGGAGGATCATAATAACCTTTTACATTACTCATTTGTGTTTGAGACGAGTGGAAGCCATGCAGAATCGCGTGGGATAGAAAATTCCTCTTAATTATCATCAGAGTGGTGATGGGAGAAGGCTTCTTCGACTGATCACGT
>NW_008481867.1:116279-116881 GCF_000524495.1 Plasmodium inui San Antonio 1
GGAAAAAATAAGACATGTATTGGAATGCATACAGCGAAATGCTAAAGTTAGCAACGGTCCCGTTGCTCATCATTGAAAGTAGCCCCATTTCACACGTGACGCATTTGTGGACGAGTTTTTACCTTAATCCCGGTTAGATAGGTACAACCGCTTCTGAGGTAAACTTTCCATTTTGTTCTTTTCATTTGGAGGGCCTTGGCAAAAAAGGGAGTGCAGCTCCCCTTGCGCCCCACTTTAGCATATGCGTAAAGGTCAATCTGCGCAAGTATGAGGAGGCATAAAATGAGCATTCGTCCGCTCCTCATTATGCATGCCTTCGATATGAACACGTCGTGTGCCCATACATCTGACTTCAGGATTGTTGCGAAAACGCATCGAAGAAGTCAAATGGCGCAGCCATTTTTCTTAAAAAGGAATAAAAAATGAAGAACACCCCCCATAAGGATACGTACAAAATTAAGTATACCCACTTTTTATACATTTTTAAGGAGGGATTTTTTCTAGGAAGATGTTTTCTTGCCGCGAACTCGTTGGCATTGCGTGCAGTCCTTTCGTGCATGGAAGTGTAAAATTAGTTTTCTGTCGCTTATCCAAGTAAAAGT
>NW_008481867.1:116891-123973 GCF_000524495.1 Plasmodium inui San Antonio 1
TTTTTTTGATTCTTTTTTTATGCCTCCCTCGTTTCGCGCTATATATTATGCGGGTCGAGAGAGATGCCATGCCATGTCTCCTTAGCGATGTTTTAACGCGATTGTGGCGATGCGTCCGCTTGATCTTAACGGTGGGTTAACGCGGATTAACTCTTTTTGTCCAAGACGTATCTTCTGTTGTGCAGCTAGAATGAGCCTATGTGGACAGTTCTTCTCCTATGCTTTGGCCGTCTATTTAGATGTTTAAGCTTTTTTTGAAATTCTGCGTGGGGCGAGGGAAAGAAAAGGGTGATGTGGTGATGTTCCGATTTGGCGATGTGCCGATTTGGCAAAACGGAGTGAAGCCAGCTACGGACGCGGTGAAATCTCCCTTTTTCACTGTCGCGTGACTCACCTGGAACGTCTTGGCCGCCCTGCGGGAGAGGCATTTCTTCCCCTCACTCAAAACATGATTAACCAAATTACCACCATCCGACTGCAGAACGGAGTAAACAAATTTCGGAAGCACGAAGTGCTCGTAAATCAGATGCGACAATTCATATTTGAAAGTGGCGTAATTATTATTGTAAAATGATAAAATGTGGTTTCCAATTTGAGGGTTAATGTTTCGGTTTATGTTATTTCGTGAGGAGGGATGTAATTTTTCTTCGTCACTTTTGTCTGTGCACACTTGGGAGTATACCTTGTCTGAACAGGTAACAGTGTGGTTGTAACTTCTGGCATTTTGTGAGGCAGTGGAAACAGATGTAAACTTATTCTGTGTAGTCTGCTCTTGTTTGCTTAGGAAGAGTTGGTCGGCACGCGGGGTGAGTGGTGGTGTGTCAAGGCTTGGTTCACTCACATGGGAAGGTACACCCCTCATTTTGTAGTAGTAAAAAAAGAAGAACAAATTTATGAGATTGTTAATTTCTTTCCTGTCAGATTGGCCATAAATTAAATTGTTGTAATTATCCGTTTTACTTTTTTTAATTTTTTTCTCTATTATGTGTTTTTCATCAAAGAGGTAAATAATGTTATGGGAATCTTTAACATTTCTTGAAAGGTCATCATCGTTATGTTTGCTCATTTTTTGTTGTCCATCCAGGTTCATTATTTGGACATAAAATTTGGAGGGGAATATTTTTGGTAAACTTATCATATGAGGAATGTACGAGTTTATTTTTCTTGAAATTGTTTTCATCACTTCGGTGTTTTTTTTTTGGTCCACTCCCACTATTAAATAATCTGGTTTGTATAGCAAAATATCTGCTAACATTAAATTGGGGTAAGAAAGTAACGCCACGGATTTATGCTTTGGCACATTCTTCACGTGCACATGTGTGTTCAGCATGTTAACAGACGTGAAAGAGTTTATCAAATAATAGAGTGACGTATGTTGTGCAATGTCCGACTGTTTAAATATGTAGAAATAGTGTTTCTGTTTTATTTTTTTCTCGACGTTTGTTCGTTGATTCTCTTCGTTTTTTTTTTCCAACTGTGAATGAAACGGTGTATCTGCGTCATTGCATGGGATATTCTGCTCGCGGCAGACCTCACTATCATTCTTCACATATGAGTACTCATTTCCTGATGGGTCTTTCAAAAATGAGTAAAATTGGTAATCTTGGCTAGTCATGCGACGTGTGAGTTGCTGGAACATTTCTTCCTTCAGCATTTGATTCATGTTTCCAAATTTCAACAGATGCTTTAATTTTACATTATTTATGAAAACCTGTATGTATTTTTTTTTTTTTACATACATGTCTATTATTAGAGAGAGAATGGTGTTAACTGAATCGACGATATTTTTTCTTAAGATGGGAAGATTATCTAAGCTTGTTAAGGAATGCAAATCTGCTATTAGTATTATTTTGTATATCTTCACCGCCTTTTCGCTTTTTCTTTTCTCGAAGTGGGCATTCCTTTTGGCTTCCAAGTTTATAATTGGGTTTAGGCACCCGATGTAATTCCCCAGGTGGATGCTGCCGCTGGGCTGTGTTTAGTCAAAAAAAAAAAAAAAAAAAAAAAAGTGGTGGAAAAAATAAGACATGTATTGGAATGCATACAGCGAAATGCTAAAGTTAGCAACGGTCCCGTTGCTCATCATTGAAAGTAGCCCCATTTCACACGTGACGCATTTGTGGACGAGTTTTTACCTTAATCCCGGTTAGATAGGTACAACCGCTTCTGAGGTAAACTTTCCATTTTGTTCTTTTCATTTGGAGGGCCTTGGCAAAAAAGGGAGTGCAGCTCCCCTTGCGCCCCACTTTAGCATATGCGTAAAGGTCAATCTGCGCAAGTATGAGGAGGCATAAAATGAGCATTCGTCCGCTCCTCATTATGCATGCCTTCGATATGAACACGTCGTGTGCCCATACATCTGACTTCAGGATTGTTGCGAAAACGCATCGAAGAAGTCAAATGGCGCAGCCATTTTTCTTAAAAAGGAATAAAAAATGAAGAACACCCCCCATAAGGATACGTACAAAATTAAGTATACCCACTTTTTATACATTTTTAAGGAGGGATTTTTTCTAGGAAGATGTTTTCTTGCCGCGAACTCGTTGGCATTGCGTGCAGTCCTTTCGTGCATGGAAGTGTAAAATTAGTTTTCTGTCGCTTATCCAAGTAAAAGTACTTTTTTTTTTTTTCCAGGTTAATCCGAGGCAGAAGGGAAGTGTGGGTGGTGTGGCATAAAGGGCGGCCTATATGATATTTTTTCGACTGACATTCGCCTTAGCATAAGAGAAAAATCGCTTGCACGTCCGAATTGTGCAAAGATGGTATTATGTGCCAATTTAAGCAAAAGGAAAGCGTAGAAATGGAGCTCCCCAATCGGAGAAGACTATGCAAAAAAAAAGAAAAATTAGCTCATTTGACGAGAGGAAAGATAAAAAATTAATCGTTCACTTTTTGCTTTAACAGAAATATGTAATTATTCTCTTTCCTTCTTTTTGACGTACTAACATTTGGGGCTGACAAATTAAAAAGAAAAAAATCATCATTGGGTAATTCCTAACTGGGCAGTCACACAAAAATGAAGTCTTGAAAAGGGGGCAGTTTATAAATACCGCAAAACAAGTTTCGCACAAATTTGGAGTTAATTTAAAATTGGTGAATGAAACACTTGGGGTGAGGAAGGAATGCATATGACAGGAAAAACATTAAGACGTCATACATACATATGTATATGTAGCCGTGCCTAAGCGTTTGTTGGGGCGGCTCACACAACAAAGGGGGGTAGTGGGTAGGAAAAAGGTGCCTTTTGGGAAAACACACACTGTGGCGCAAACAAGCATATGCACCAGCACGTGTGTTAGAAGCAGACACGGATGGACGCATTCTAAAGGGTAAGACATAAAAAAGGGTTGTGCATTTGCATGTGCCTCTGCAAATGCCACTGCAAGTGCCTCTGTGCGAGTCCACATATGGGAACAACGCGCGAAATCGGAAACAGTGCACACAAGAGGAGTGGGACAAAAAAAAAAAGTTAAAGCTCGAACAAATCATCCAGTGAATACTTTTTAGTGTTTACACAACTCTGCAAACTGTTGATACTTTTTTTTTTAATCTTTTCATTTATTTTGTTGATTATAATTTGTCGTTTATTTAATTTGTGATTTATGTTCGTTTGCAGAGAGTCCTTGCTTTTGAGGAGTCCTCCATTTTTGAAGTGCATTTCGTTGGCACTTTCCTCTAAATGTGTTTTTTCCGATTTGCCCGGCTGTGCCGTAGCTGCGATGGTATGGTTATGAATTAATTTGTTAGTATTAAGGGCGCTATCCTTCAAGTTGTCTGCGCATGCGCCGCTGGCATCCCCTTCGCTCATTTTCTGCTTCATAATTTTGCTTACCAATTCCTGGTTATACAAATTGGTTAGGCATAGGTTGATTACCTCTGGGGTGTAAATAATTTCGGTGCCTACTCTTTCGTCACGTTCTGGGGGATACCCTTGGGCATATTCTGGGGTACATTGTGCGCCATATTCACGGGCACTCACGCCATCATTCTGGACAGCCTCCTTTCTGGTCACTTGATCAGGATTATCTAATACGTCAACACTACGAGGAGGCTCTTTACTTTGAGCATCTTGAGCGTTCTTCATGCTAAACAACTTCTCCTTTGGGGGAGACATTTTTGGGTTATCTTTGCCAGGTTCGTTTTGGAGGTTAGCACCATTGGGGGCGTTCCTTCCAACGATGTTGATTTTTTTGGTCCTTGCTGGTGCCGCTTCCTCATCTAGGCACTCGTTTTGGGAGTTTCCATTTGGGGTAGCAATTTCATCAGTGGTGCTTTTTTTTCCCTTGTCCGTCTCTCCCCCTTGTGTAAATTCACTCTTCAAAGCATAAATGTGCGAATCATAAATTACATGGTCAATAAAGGTTAAAAAGGATAGGGAAAGAATATTAACCAATTTGTTATCTACATCAATGTAGGAAGAATTTTTCTGTTGACCCTCTGTCATGTCTTTTATGTATCTATTCAAAATTTGAATTTCCTCCGTTACGCTATTTTCTGTGTTGAGAAAGTATTCTGGTTGGACTTCTTTCACCCCCTGTTTGGCACTTAGAGAATTTTTATAAAAATCGAGGGGCACATCTGATTGGCAAATATTTTCATAGAACTCTTCAATTGAGTCTATGGAGCTGTCTACTTCTGCTTCTTTTTCACTTTCATCCGTCGACTTTTCACTCCTGCTTGAGTAAAAAATGTCTATGTTAATGCTATGGCTTTTTACTCTCGGCCTCTTTTTTTCAATCTCCTTGAGGTAGTTCTGTGTTACGAATTCACAATTCGTTAGGTATTCAATTTCATCGTCTATAAGGGGGTTGTTCGTTTTGGTAACTTTGGCCAGATTGGCCAAATGTGCACGGTGCGCGGGGTACAACGGATGCATTGCCAACGCAGCGTATTGTGGATCGGGTCCATTTTTTGCCTTCCTTTTTTTCGAGGGTTCTTTACTTAAAAATGGGGTACTCTTTGCATCACTGGGAATATTTTTTGGTTTTTTAGATGGCCTTCCTGTGCTCTTCTTAATGCTCACATTTCTGTGACTCTGCTCATTTGGAGCAGCACCTTGGCTTTTCACTTGAGCATCGCTAGAGTTTAGCTGCTTTTCCAAAGGTTCCTCTTCCACTTGGGGTTCTTTCTTGGGTAGTTTCTTTGGGTTTTCCTCCGTTTTGTTCCTATTGGGGACCCTTACTTCCTCGCCGCATTGACCTTTCGCCAACGCGACGATATTGTCATTGATTGTGTTTTTCGTTTCGCTCGCGTGGTTGTGTTGGTTGGAGGCTTCCTCGCCTGTTTGATTGACAGCGTTCCGGTCCGCTTTGTCGCCATCGTCCCCCTCTGTGATGTGCACGTTTTGACTGCTCTGTTGCTGCAACTTTTCGTTTTCGTATAGGACGTCCTTTTTGATTTCATTTAGCATGTTTAAAATGTCGTAGTTTTCTTCGTCGTAGTTTGCTTCGTCGTTGTTCTCATCGCCGCGGTTCTCACCATCGTCTTCATTCTGGTCATTTTGATCCTGCCCATTTTCACCCTTGCTTGCTACATGCTGCAATGCCTGTGCGTCTTTCGCGGGGGTGGCGTCAGCTTCCTTCTCGAGAATCTGGTATTCACTCGTCAATTCGTTTCCATTTTGACTGAAAAACGTTTCGTTCATCCTATATTTTAGCAGGATATATTAACGTTTTTCTCTTGGCTTCTTTTAAAACGCGCGACGGGATGCACTACGTGCATTCGCGTACATATGCATGAGAGAAGTACATATAAGTGTATATATATATATACACGCGTGTTTATTTTGATCGTAATACATTGGAAAAGCTTGAAAAAATTTAAAAAAAAAAAAAAAAAAAAAGTGCGACGCAAATGGATAATTATATGGTTAATTGGCATATACTGCCCATGCGAAGTATGTACATATATATCAGCATACATATTTATTTTTTTTTAAAGCACACACGAAAGCTGTACCACTTCAGGATCTTGCGTTAAGCGTTAAATGGAGAAAGAAGGGACAAAAAACGAAGTGATTAACACACAAGAATGAACATAAAAATAATATAAAGGGAGAAATTCCCTACGTGAAGTGTAAACAATGCAGGGAACGTTACATATATTCTTTATAATTACGTATGCTTGTGGGCGAAAATTTTGAATACCCATCTCGTTATGTACCAAATTTTTGGTGTACAGGAAAATGCCTAAATGAGAGAAGCTTATTTCCCGTTCAAATGGTCTGCGGCATGGCAGTTAGGACGTATATGTTACTTAAGAAGACCCCTCGTGAATTTTTTTTAAAAACCATGACACGGGTGAAACTAGCAACGTGGATGCAGTGCCATTCTCTATTTTGAAGCTATGCTAAAATTTGCCATCGCGCGTGAAAGGTAGAATTAACGAGTTGTAAGATGAGTGTGTGCTCGTTTGGCATTGAACACCAGGGGGGTTCGCGCCGCGAGACGGGACACATATATACATACATATATATATGCACACATATGTTTACATAATTAGATACCTTGCGTGTCACAGCGTGACCGAATTCGTGAAAGGAAAATACATAAATGGTTTTTAATAGGTCAATCTGTACATTCCGTCCTGAATTTTAAAAATGTTGCTTAGAACACCAGAGTCACTTCTCTCTTGTGAAAATTAAAAGGATGTTTAGGAAAAAATATCATGACATACCAGTTGGCTATAACGAACCAGTCACTATTCAAAATTGTACCAAGAAAAGTACCAAAAGGGTGTGATAACTGACATTTTAGGGGGTACGTCATTTTTGTAGTTACGCATGGTGTCCTTCAGCACAAAAGGATAAATTGTCGAAGCACAGATTTGTATATGCATAATGTATACACGTGCAACGTCGTATGCTCATAGAGGGGTAGAGCTTCCCTCCCATCATGGTTCCACAGACATACCTTCTTAAAGCTGTTCGAAAAGGGGTATTTGTTGAGGAAAGACGCTTAAAACGGTAAGTACCAATTTGATCATTCACATTTGGCAAGCATATGTTGAGCGGAATGTACCTTCCATTTTTGAATGACCATGTTATTTGCGATGTCGTAGGCCGGAACAGATGATAAGCATCT
>NW_008481867.1:125631-141771 GCF_000524495.1 Plasmodium inui San Antonio 1
TTTCTCTAACCATACATATATACAATACCTTCAGTTAATGACGTGACTGTTTTTTGTTATTTCAAGGAACGTTCGCTTTCTTTACTCATGTATGTACATTAACAATTGTAAATTTTGCCTTAAGCTAATTTTGTTAGCCTACAGAAGAAGGAGCCTTTCTAGAGACATGGGAAATATTTATCAGCTGAATTGGGATTGACCGCATCGCTTTTTTTTTTACCTAATTTTATAATTCATGCGAAAAATAGCTAGCTAAAAATGCGGAGTTATATTTTGACCACATTAAGTAGATTTCTGCATCTTATAATTCACCAGAAAAAGGATGGGTTTCCCTTTTTTACGAAATATGTGTACAACTAGTTTGTTGTAATAAATCCCATTATGAATATGTTTCATATTCTGTGTGGACTTATATTTTTCGAATGGCACGATAAAAGTTGTGTGCCATCTGGAAATAGTGACATCTTGGTGGATGAATTATGATCGGCTGTAAAAGGTCAGGGGGAAAATAGCAACGTTTACCTTTACTTACGTAACAAAGTGGGAGGATATTTTATTCTTCAACACTGCAATGTGTTGTGTTCTATTTCACTCATACAGTTTAAACGCCCAGACGAGGGATGACCTCTCACTATTTGGAAGTCTACTGTACGGTGCCAACCCCACCAAAAAAACTATCCATTTCACGAATGGCAATTTAAAAAGTCATTTTTCGGCTTCCTAGTACAGACTGTGGGGGCTTTAAAAAAAAAGAAAAAAAAAACTTTTCCTGTAAATATAAATTTGGTACATATATATATGCTATGTTACACAAGAGTAATTTCTGTGACTTATCACGTTATATCACTTTTTAAATTCCATTTTGTAATACATGAGAAGCAGAAGTCACCACCCCAGTGTATCAAGAAGCTGTAGTTCCTTCGAAGGGTACGCAAGATGACAAAGTGGTGCTAATACCCCTGCGCAAGAGTGAACGTTAATATTGGCTCTTTTTTAGATAGAAAAATGCGCCGTTCAATGAAAAAATCGTGACTATATAAATATGTACTATAAAAGATGTTAATAATATTATATTATTGTTTTCTGGGGGTAAGAGGGTGGGGAGGATAAATTTATTCTGATTTTAGGATAAAAAATTCCAAATATTATTTTTTGGTAGACGTGGTATAAATAAATAAAAACATTTCTGTAATTGCAGAATAATAAAGATGTTTTATATATTTTAAATTTATTCTTTGAGTAATCTTAAATTGAACAGTTTGTAATTATACTATTACTTTGGAACCTTTCTAATTCTTAAAAAGGTCTCGCCGGGACTCGAACCCGGGTTGGAGGATTCAAAGTCCTCAGTGCTAACCACTACACTACGAAACCGCATGTAAATAAGTGGCCGCGCAAAACTCACTTCAACGGGTTCAAAGTGAGCAAGGGCTATGTGGTATTGGATATTTCACATCAGGAAGGATTCTCCACGCTCAAATGGCTCTTATTTATTCCAATAAACAGGCAGAAAAAGAGATTTTTAATATAAAAAAAAGAAAAAATTCCAAACCATGACACTCAAGGGATTTATTTACCCAGTTAGCGCAAAATAAATCGGAGGCGCGAAGACAAAATCATTTCTGGCAAATACATGTGCAGAGTAATTATGTCACGACTGAGTAGGGAACTAATTATATGGTACCAGGTAGCCCCATTTTTTGTAATGAGAAAAGAAAGCGCAAACGAGTCACTACAATTTGAACGGGTATATAGATATGGCCAAATTGACCTCTCTGTTCGTGCCCCTCTTCATGGTACTTCACGTGAAAGGAAGTGGAAGAGGAAAATATGGTTTAGCTTCGTATCTCTACATGTTGTTACTCCGTTTTGGAAAAGAAATTATCCTAAATTAGTTTTAATTGCTTCACACATGGAAATTCGTTCAAAGGGTGATTTACTAAGTATGCGAGTATTAATAGACAGGGGTCGACAGAAAGGGGGAAAGCTTCTTTTCCAATTTTTTGCACCTCATGTGTTAGAAGAACACACGTGTCTACGTAGGAAGAACATGTTGCATACCCACCTGTTGCACAAGAGCAGGTGCGTGTGTGTGTGTGTGGGGTAACCTAAATTGACATTTTTTTTATAAAGAAATTGAAAATTCTTTTAACCATTAGCGTAAGTGAAATGTTCATCGGGAGAGAAACGGTATAAAAAAATGCATGTAAAAAAAAAAAAAGAAAAGGTAACGAAAAAAGCTTAAATCAAAAAAATGAAAACTTAAAAAACAAAAAAAACGAAGCGGAAAGTCGTTTCCATCCTACACTCACATGATGCTGATAAGAAAAAGAAAAAAAAAATGAGTATCACATGATTATTGACAATGTAGAGAGGTAATTAAAGCTCGTGCATTGTGCTTTGTTACTGAGCATAAGTTTGAAAAAGAGACCAACAAGGTATGAACAATCATGACATTTTTGCGGGCACAAATTAAATGGAGTGAACACGCCTGCACATTGCAAATGTAGCATTCCATTCCGATTAACATAAACTCATGGAATGTATATTTCATCCTTCTTATTCTTCCTGAGCCATCCAAGGAAACTATAAGTGTGAAGGAAAACCCTGTAGGACCGCTTAATACGATGCTTAACGCCGAGGAGAAGGTAACCAATATTGACATATATATGTCTTATGTTAAATAATGTATACATAGAATTCCATATTTCTATTTTTTTAGATAATTCAAGTGAACTGAATAGTAATTCATTATATGTCAATTTGGGGTATAAAACAACATCACTTTCTAGCTGAAAGTTTTCATAGACATTTTGTCTTCTGGATGGTTCGATATAAGTTTCATGTACCTGTACGCGTACGTCCGTCAATGCTGTGGGGTTTTTAAATATTTCTCCTAGTACATTAAATGTTTCACTTTTATTCGTTAGCTGCATTATTATGTTATTGTAACGATGTGTAATGAAGCTGTTGAAGAGGAGGTCGAAGCATTTTATATCTTTACAATCTAGTGATTCTAGGAACATCTGCACTAGTCGATCTATGGCTGTATCGTCAAATAAATTCCTGTACTCGTTAAATGTGTCTAGAAGACGCACAATTTTTTCCTTCATGACAAGTTCTCTCTTTAACATGGATTTTACCTTCATTATGTGGAAAGCATAACCTTGGTTAATAACTTCTAACACATAACGGAGTTCCTTGTCTCTCAATCTTTTCATTGGTGGATAAATTAAAAATTGGTTGAATAGCTGAAACTCTACTATTCTGTATAGCGATATTATATCCGTTCCGGATCCTATAAATCCTTTTTCGCAATTTGACTTAATCTTCTGCACCGCTTCGTTAATGTCGAGAAGCATTTTGTTGATAAATGGATTCAAATGGTGGCTCTTTATAAATTTATTTTTCCTCTTCATAATGCTGATCCCCTTTTTGATTATCTCCACCGGAGAAACAACAGAAAATTTGTTTAACGAAATTATGGTATGCACAATTTTCATTATGACGTTGAAGTTTCTAAATATGTTTGTTTTATTAACATACATGTTGTATGGTCTGTTAAAATATCCATATTTTTCTTTAGTCACGTTTTTATTTCTTTCATTTATCATGGTGTCGACAAATGGGAATGGATTCATTTCTTTTTTTTGCAGGAAACTTAGACCGTTTGTTTGGTTGGACCTCTTTCTTCTTTCTGATTCTTTTGTCACTTGCAAAATTGTTTGCTCCCAATCGGTGTTTTCCTTGTTGGCCCTTTGTAGGAAGTTGATCGATCTTGTCGATCCTGAGATAATTCCTGTGCCGGATTTGTCACTTCGGGCGGTTGTGGTGAACTCAGTGGAGGAGGCACTTCTGAGAGTATCGGTGGATCCAGTGGAGGAGGGACTTCTGAGAGTATCGGTGGATCCAGTGGAGGAGGGACTTCTGAGAGTATCGGTGGACTCATTGGAGGAGGCACTTACGAGAGTATCGGTGGATCCATTGTAGGCGGTACTGGCGACGCTTTCCAACGACCCGGTGGAAAAATCAGACGCGGTGCTCACATGGGACAGGGAGTTTTCATCCGGCTTAGAATCCTTTCCAACGTCCACAAGATCATCCTCGGATTCTGACCCTGATATATCTGCTTCCGATGCAGATGTATGGTGCAAATTTTCGTCCAGTTCCATGACATCTTCCGCCGCTTCCACTTCTTCCTTAAAGAGATCCTCCACTACTTGTTCATCAATCTTGTGTTCTTCTAACTCTCTTTCTTCATCTGTTTTGGACATTAAATCTGCTTCCTTGATCAGTCCGACCTTACCTACCGTTTCTACGCGAGGTTTTCCTGGATTCAAGACCAGCCAGTAGTACAAATTAAAAGGGTAGGTAACAAAAGAGCACTTAACCTTTTGGTAATATCTCCCTACGATAGATTTTCCGATAATATCAAATTGGTCTAGAATATTTTCTTTATAAAAAGGTGGTGTCGTAGCTCTGTTGGTGAAATTAAAAGTGATTCCATTTATGTCTCGCGCCATGTTAAAATCGGAAAATGGGATGGATGGGATGTTAGTCTTGTCCAGAAATTTTTCTAGATAAACATGATTCTTCACCGTTTCGTTTAGCATCTCAACATCCTTGTTTGGAATGCCTTGACTTATTTTTGTTCGACCAGGGATGTATATATTTGACGTGGGACCGATATTGTAATCAGTAGCATTGGAAATTTTTTGGTAATAGATTTCTAAATTTTTTACATCTAAGTCGTCGTAAAATAGGTCTATTAATAAGTAGTTCTTGTAGAAGCTGTTAATGTCATACGTCATAATTTGATAGTATTTGTTTAATTTTTCTTTATCTTCGGGGATAAAGACATACGTTTTGATGTCATCCACTGCGTAGCATTCCGTGTGGAAGTTGAAATGGTCGATCGGGTACTTCTTGATGTCGTTGTTTCTTTTCATTTTCTCTATAAACTTCTTAAAGTTCTCAAATTCGGTGATAGAGTTAAGGATAAAGTTTAGGTAATTTCTGCTGGCCAGGTAGAAGACGGAGCTGTTCATAGAATAATCTAAATCTCCCGTTACTGCATAGAATTTTATGAAGACGTAAAAATTTCTCAAAAATAAAAAGTTTGTAAATTTCATATCTGTTAACATCTTTATGAATCCAATTAGCTGAGATAGGTACTGATCCACTATTGGCTTAATTTTTATATCATTTAGAATATGATCACTTTTATTTTGTGCATAGAGATCAAGGTATTTTTTGTCCTTCCTGAGTTCATTTAAATCATAATCATACTTTTTCTTTATTATTAAATTGATAATTCTGTAAATTCGCAGTATAAGTTTCTCATTATTTATTGAAGTGTTGGGAGATAACTTGAATTGGTTCAACATGGTTCGCAGCGTCTGTTGATTGGAAGTGTATTTTATAATAGGAAATTTAAATTTGTGGAACACATTAGCGAATGTCATTATGTCCTCAAATTTGATGTATAACAGTGGATATCTAAGATTAATAGATTCAGCTTTTTCTAAAATTTCGAAGAATTTGGTATATCTTAATATGTTCATGAATCTGGTTCCCTTAATTCTCTTTCCAAACGACATTAACAGATTTCTTCGGGTAAAGCCAAAAACCCTCTTCACATTTAACAATTTCATGTACAGATATTTCATGGGCGTTTTATAAATCTTTTCCCTTTCATCTAAGAATTTTTCCAAAGTTAAAAATTTTTTCCAGGTGTATCGGTCAGTTTTTTTCTCTATTCTGAGTAAGGACATAATTATCAGCAAGTGCTTCACAGCAGAATTCGCATTACCGTATTTGAACATATCTTCAATGGAAATATTTTCCTTTTTTAAAAATAAATACGTACCGCATAATATATTTATCAAATTTTTCTCATCAATTGAGGCATACTTGGTTTTCTGCGTCTGTATACGTTCTATATTCATTACGTGATTCATATCGATGAGACTTCCGTCTAAAGTGTTGAACACTTGTTCTATGCCTTTTATGTTGTCTTTAATAAAGGGAGCGAAATCGTAGTAAAGAAGGAACATACATTTTGTGGGCAAATGGGGGAAGTTCTCCTTATGTGACAGTTGCCCATGTTTTGACTCTATTTCGGCTAAAATTTTGTTCCTCTCTTCTTCCCTTGATTCTACTTCTTGCTGTAGGGACTTGGTGCTTTGCACAAGCTCGTCGTCTAGGGGAAGTTCGATTTGCACTTCCATTTTCTGCGTTTTTGGAGGCTTTTCTGCTTCTTTACCATCTGCTTTCTCAGAAGCACTGATCGTTCCATCCTTCTTATCCTGATCGTTCTTATTTTCGTCGCCACTTTCGTCATCGGAGGCATACTCCTTTTGCTTCTCCTTTAGCAAGCGGATGGTGTGCGACTCATAGTTGTGGGCGTAGTATTTAGCCGGGTAGTATGCCTCTATCAGTTTCTGCTGATAGAACTTGTAAGTTTCACTTGTTGGAATTTCATGCTTTTCAATGTTCTTGTAGAGAGAATATAATGCTGACATGATCAAAATGATGGTGGCCTCTTCTGTGTTGAAAAAGTTTACCTTTCTTAACACATTTTCCAAAAATACCTTAAACATTTTGGCGAATTTTGTCTGGTTTAGATTGAATCTATATCTTCTAATTCGCTTTATAAATACGTTTTGAGACCTGTCTTTCGCCTGTGGAGTCCTTTCCATGAATATCCTGTGTATTTCATAGAACTCGGTTGGACCCATGTTTAGGAGGGCTCTATTCCAGGAGACTCCTTGGTGGAAGTATTTCTTCACCGCTCCGATCATGGAGGAGAGCTGCAGGAGGGTTGGAAGGGGAAAAATAGCTCAATTGAAGTGACACGTCTATGAGGAAGAGAGATTTCACGAGGAAACAACTTCCAATAAGGCACATTTTTGTTCGCTTGCACGTTAGCTCTTTCTCAACAGACTTACAATGTAGGCACTAAATCGATCGACCCCTGACGCCCAAAGAACATGGTGAATCATATCAACAACCAATAAATCGTCGTCCTCCTTTAGGCACATATAGCACCCCCTCAACGTTCCTTCAAATTTGTCCAAAAGTGAGCCCACAACCAAATTTCCATCGTTCCTGTTGGAAGGCTCAAATTTAATTAATGGGACTTGAAAGGATAAAGGGTTTCTATAATCGTTAATGTGTACAAGTCTAGAAAAGGCGTCTTTCTTGTTGCTATCGTTGAAGAGGAATTTAAACAATTGTCCATCCTTATTGTGCAGATAAAGATCATTATTTGTCATGGAATAACTATGAAAAACTAGAGAATTGGTTTTTTCATTATTCACTTCATCTATAACTTTATGAATTTCGTCCAAAATAATTTTATTAATTTCTTCGTCATAATTTATTTCTGTCAAAGTGGCAGCTTCCGTTTTTTTTATAGTGTCTACGACATTTTTTAAGTATTGATAAAGGTATAAATCTTTAGAATCCACAATGACGTTAAAAAAAGTGACCATATGTTCTATTATATCTTTCCTTATCATAATATCGTTGTAATTTAAGAAGAGAGGAATTAAGAGATTAATAAAAATGTTCAATGGGAAGAGCATTTTTTTTACGTCAAACGTGCTGTAATTATGTGCCTGGTTCAAATTTTTAGTTAATTCTAGGGGAGATTTTTTAAGTATGTCATAGTTTTCTCCGTAATTTACAAGATTGGCTATAATTCCTGTTGATCCTATAATGATCAATTTCATGGAAGCGTTTAACTGCTTTTTTAAAGGTTCATCGAAGTATAAGCTGCTGTATGGGAACTTTAATGACGGCTTATAGTGGAGAAGTTTTATCTTGAGAATGGACAGAGTAAATTCTATGCTGCCTCTATTGATTCTTCTAATGTTTCTTTTTATAAATGGCTTTCTATTAATATCAGAAGAGATTCTTTGTAAAAACAGTTCATACGTTTGATCCTCATATATGTATCTAAATTCCGACTCTACGTCAGCCTGAAAGAATTCCTTGGGGGGCATTTTGCTGATATAATTTACGTTGACGAAGAGCAATGTGTAAATTTTTGTTAGAAGATTTGCCACGGCTAGTCTCATGTACGACTCTTCATAGTAAAGCAATTTTCTCGTGATCTTCAGGATCATCAAGATCCTCTTGAACGTCTGCGTGTTGTACTGGGGTTCCTTATCCAAGTTTGCCTCTTTGGTCTGCGCGTTGTAGGAAGTTAGTTATGACGTGGGGACGCTGCTAAGTGTCGTGTTTGTGAATCGGATAAGAACCCTCCTCATGCACCAACAGGAAGACACTTAAAAACGACACACACACTTACACTTATCAACTGCATGTCCTGCATGGAGTCTATGACATATTTAAAGAGCGAATTACTGAAATCAAAAAAGCCCGTGCCAAGGTTTTTCTCAAACAGGTTGTTCAAAATGGGGGTTATATTTTTTCCGGTTAAATGTTCAGTGACATTTACGTAGGATAATTTCCAAATATTGGACACTAAGATTAAGGCGTCTCCGTATAGCAGTTTCGAGGCGTACGGCTGGAGTTCTGGGAACTTCATCAAGTTGACTAAGGAAGGGGGGAGAGGCAAACATGGGGAAGATGAGAGAAATTAGAGATCCGTGCGATGAGGTGTGCGCTGGCCTACAGTCTCGTGCAAACACACGCATATATATATTCACAGGAATGTGACATTCTCCACTTACACTTCAAAATGGTGCTATATAACCTTCGGTAGGATATTCGAACGAGCCGTTTGATATTTCTATAGATTATGAATACTATTTTGCTTAACTGCGTAATGCAGAAGGACGATAAGGCAAAGGACACGGCTCCACGGAATGGAGCCATGAGGGGGTAAAAAAATAGCAGCCACGATTTGAACACATAAGACACGATGACCCCAAAAGTGTTGTTCATTATCAGGTTATCAAAGGAGGCGATGTGGTTGTACAGATAGGATCTTGAAAAACACAGGTCTATCAATTTGCTATTTACAAGTCCAATAATTCCTCTCAGACTTTGGACGAATGACACGGCCATAAAGGTTCTTGCTACGAGAAGCCCATCATTTTTTAATCCGTCGACCATGGTCCAGTAGGAGTCAGCTACGGGAACAAGTTTTTGAGTGTAAGGAAGAGGGGTGGCATGAAAGAAAAAAAGGATGTGCATTGTGTGGTGATAAAGAGATGCGCATTGTGTGGTGATAAAGAGATGTGCATTGTGTGATGATAAAGAGTTGCGCATCGTGTGATGATAAAGAGTTGCGCATCGTGTGGTGCCAGCGAATTCGCACCCTCTTGCGCTTTATTATTTGCCTTCCTAACTTTTTGCTTTATTGTATATTATTAGTGCATGGTCCATTTCATCTTTAAAAGTATTGTCCAGTGGGAAAGGGGGGCTGTCAAAGTAGGCTATTAGCTGTCTCCTGAAAACATCATGTTTTTTCCCTGCATAGGAGTGGAAGCGGGGGGGTGTAGGATGGAGGATAGGAGAATGAGTTGTTAACTTGTATTTATATACTCAGAGCAGGTTGAGTCTAACTTATCGTTAACTGCTTCGGTTATTTTTTTTCTTATTTTTTGTCCTATTACTTGAATCGTGTGCCTTAGATATTAATTTGACAATTTTCTTCACATTTTTCTTATTCATTACAGTTAGGTAGAAAAAGTAGTTGGTACGAGAGAGAGACTCATAAATGGCAACATTCTTGTGAAACTTGCCCTCTACAAAAGGTAACGGTTAGTAGTATTGAAGTAGTTCATTCCTTTCTGGTGTTCCGCTACGCGTGTGGAGAAGAATGAAAACTGGTAAATAGCGCAAACATGAAAAGGTGAAAATTGCAGAGCTTTATGTGCCTCTATGCTCGTGTGCACGCTTTCACGTGTTTACGATGTTGCCTCTGTCTTTTTTTCCCTACTTGTGACCAGTCCCCTATACAGCATAGTATTAATTAACTTGGCCACATAATACTGGTTAAATATAGAACTAGCCTTTAACGATAAAAAAGAGTATTCATTGTAATTAGCCCCGTTATTAATTTTGACATCGTGTTTCCCTTCCGCTTCTCTGTTTTTAAAAGAATTCCCTGCGAGGTAGTTCAGATGGTTTTAACATAAAGAAGAACGTTAGTGATTGACCAGGGGAGGATCTGTGTGTACTTGAGAAAACAGGTACATGTGCGCGTTGATACGTGCACATCTTGTTAGAAAGTATGCTGAGTCGTTGTGCACACTTTTATCACATGCTTGTGTGGAGAAAGAATAGGAAAAAAAGGTGCTATGCGAAATGGACACATTTGGTGAATCACAAAAATTGGAAGAGAAAAAAAATCGGGCAGATACGCTCTGCACAACGGCTGGAACGGGAAATTTTCTTCCTTGCGCTCGGATTGAAAATAAAATGCACGTAATTGCAAATGCGCCCTAATTTGTGCCCATGCTGGGTAAACGAAGACAGTGTGCGAGGTATACATAGGGTCATGCGTACGTGCATATCGAATAGACAAAATAAACGTAAGCTGCCAGACAAGACGTGCCCCCCCGATAAGGGCATTTGTTACCTGAGCTGTCATCTCGTCTATAGGTGGCCAAAACTTCAAGGTTTCTATTCTCTATTTCTTTACATTTTGATAGTATGTTAAAAAATAAATAAAAAGCTGAAATGCAAAACCAATACTTTTTCATTGTAAAAAGGGAGGGGAAAAAAAATAAGAAAAAATTCCAGCGTATTATACTTCTACGAGGAGACTTTTTCAGATTCTGTTCTAAGTGTTACATGTGGTAAACTAGTCTAATTTGGATGGTTCAGGAAGGGTTGTCCATGAGAACATATTTACACACGTACATAAATGCATGGATTGTTAAATATAAAAAAAAAAAAAAAAGTTACTCTGGTGACGAAAAAATCGCGTGAGTTGTAAAAATTCGTTCAAAACATTAAGAGCGCGTTGCCAAAAGAAAGATGTACGGATTGAATATTTTTTTTTCTTTTAAATTCACACACTCTGGACAACGTGGATCAAGGAAAAAAGGGAAATAAAAACTAAACCCCTAGGTGCACGCATACGTGAAGAAATACGTACATCCTTACATACATGTATAAAAAAAAAAAAAAAAAAGAAGAAAAAAATTAAATTGAATTAAACAAAGTTAAACACAGCTAAAGAGAGCTAAATAGAATTATAATTGTTAGAACAAATTAAAATGTGAATTTTATTTAGAATTATGGAGTAAAAAAAAAAATTGTCCCTCTCCGCGTCTTCATAACCAATGTACGCGTGATTTATCGATAGTACATGTGTGTGTATGTATTTAGCCATGAATAGCGTTTTAAAAAAATTCTTTAATACACAATTACGGTTACAGACAACATATAAGAGTTAAGGAAGGGGAAAAAAAATACGCGCGTATATATACCTTATCTACACACGTACATACGCATATGTAGGTTACACGTGTAGATTATTTCTCACGCAAACGACTTTTTCCCCAACTGTCTTGAGTAGAAAGACATACACTTTTTTCGTAAATGCCTTTTTATTACCTAAAAAAAAATTGAAAAAGAACCAAAAAATATGTGAAGAAAATATTCCCCTGATGAAACATATAGCTATAAAAGCAATACATTTTTTGGTAAGAAATTTCATGACCAATGTTTCGAAAGAAAAAATTGTCAAAAAGGAGCATACGTAGTAATGTGCACATAAGTGCATCATGCATTTGTCATATAAAATGTTCTGCAGATTTCTAATTTAACATTTTTTTGCAAGGATAAAATTTTTTAAATTCATTTTCATGGGGTATATTCGGCAGTTTACCCAAAAATGACGATTTTTTTCTTTCTTTGTTCCTTATTATGTTGATACTCTCTAGAACCTCATAGTGTTTGGATGTGAAAAGGAAGATAATTCGTTTCACCACTAGTATTCCCATTGTGTATTTATTCACATGAACATATATTCTTTCATTTTTAACATATTTCTATCCTCTTTTGTTGACTGAAATGGGAGTTCATCTGGAAACGTGCTAATCCTGTTTTTAGACAAAAGAATTGATTTTTTTTGGGGGAACACTTAAAAGTCATCATGTTTTGTGAAGAACTTTGTCCTTTCAATGAACGCTAAAAGGAAAAAAAAATATTTTTTTACCAGCATCACTCATTTTTAATGAGCTATCTTTAAATACCTGAGTCTGTCATAAATTGCGCACATAAGGAAATACATAAGTACGTACATCCATATGCATATGTGCACTGGTTAGCATTTCCAAGAAACTTTTTTCATCCCATCAATGATTACAACCGTATGAATATGTTTACTCCTACAGCAACGTGCGAACGAACGTTATTTTTTATGTACCTAAGAGTTTCACAGAAAGGTTAATGCTTCACTGGAGTAATATCGCATGTTTTTCTTAAATGACATTCGTCCTAATCACTTTCAGCTGGGTGCAACTTCTTGTGTACATAATACTATTAACGATGGGCGTCGGCGTCCCAGCAGCTGTAATCCAGCCGAATAGAAGCTAAATATTCGTCTTTCTTGTCTTTTCTTCTTGTAAAAAGAGGAGAAGATTGTGCGGTAGATATAGCCTATTTTCCCCTGTTATTGGTACTGTGATAGTATTGTTAGTCTTTCCCTTTTTTTGGAAATGCCTTACGGAGAGGGAGAAGAAGCCTATAATATTGGTTTCCCGTGGAGTTCATTACATATAAAGTGATAACCATAATCCGCTTTTAAATTTTCTAATAGAATAAACAGAATTGGACAACCTGTTAATTCATTTCAAGCCGCGAAAAAATTACGCTCATTTGTGTACAGTATTATAATAAGAAATCATCATTTGGGAGTAGGTGGTATGGCGTTTAAATGATAACATATGTAGTGAACTTTTTTCAACGATTTTTGTTGCCTGCTTGTTTATGCTTACTTGTGGCGGCTATTCGTGAGAGACGAGTTTAGTTTGCTATCGATGAACCAAACCTGCCGCATAGCGTTTAACGACGAGTCGTTATACAAAAGTGGAATAAAAATGCTTTCAATGGTGAATAAAATATTTATTTCTTTGTACTTACACGTAAGGGTGTTCGCCCTCGTCCACCGCCGTTAGTGGAACTATCTGATGCTAATGTCCCTTTTATATAACTCATAAAAGAGAAAAAGCTTGTTAGTGGGAATGATATTGCCGTGAGCTAGGATTAAAAAGGTAAAAGGGAATTTATTAAATCCCTTTTTTTCTTTTTTTTTACGTGTTCGCATGACGAAATGTGTAGGAATTTATCTAGGAATGCCCCATTCATTTTGCTGATTCGTTTATCGCAGCTGCTTCACAGTGCTGCGATAGGCTTCCATTCCGCTTTTTTAAAATGATTAAACTAAAGGTAAAAAAACGTTATTTAATGAAAGAAGGAGGAACCAGTAGAGACGAACTGTGGCTACGAATGTGTAAGGAGTTCCAGTTACCTCATTATAAGGGGGGTAATAACTTTTGGCGCAAGGAGAGAAAATTTTTACATATTGCATTTTTTATTCTTTATTTTTAAGAGGTGTAGCAGATTATTTACTAGTTATGTGGTAGCTTCTTAAAATTTTATTGCAACTGCTGTGTCTGTGTTGTGGGGGTTGTACGTTGTAATGTAGGACACATCTGCGGATTAGCAGTACGTATACCTGGACATATGCACAGTACCTTCGTAGGTATGACACGTACATGCCGATTTTGCATGTTGGGCTTACCATAAAAAACGAAAAGGATACGCTTGGAGGCTAGTTCTTTAACGAAAATGTGGACATTTTTACGTATATCTTTAGCTCACCCGATATGCATCATTGTGTGAGCAAGGTGCGCAATAAGCCGGGATGGAAAAGCCCCTTCAGCCGTTACGCCATTTGTGTTACAAATGAAATTCCCTTTAATGAAAAAAGATTCAAGTTATTTTTTATCTTTAGAAAAGTCACACCCCTTTTCTTGTATTTTCAGGAAGCTTTAGCTTCAACATTTACATCTTTACGCTGCCTATGTACATCTCTCGTGTTGTATACATGTCCACTGTGGGGTATAATGTATAATATACAAAACGCTTTTGATTTATACTATGATATTGTTTTGTCAAATTTATAAAAACAATGATGTCTTTTGACTCCAATGAAATTAATACATATATGTAAAAAAAGAAAAAAAAAACATTCAAAAATATAATATATGCATGTTAATATTTTTTTTATTTTTTCTGCATTCTTTATGAAAAAATAGAACTCATATATATATAGGGTATGTAATAAGAGAAAAATTTCTATTTAATTAAAAGAAATAGATAAAAAACATTCATTTCAACCTTTGATGAATTAAAACATAGAAAATGAACATATACATACATACATGCATATATTATCTGCACAGTTATCATTCATGTGCATAAAGCAATATATCATGATAAGAAAGGATTAATAGCAAAAATTCACATCATATAATGTAGTACCATATAATTCTCTATTAACATAAGTAAAAAAAAAAAAAACATAATGTAGCTCTTAGATCTTAATATATAGGACACGACTTTTTTTTTCCATAAATAGGTGTACGACAAGCTTCAGAAATATTGCTGCTTCGAAAGGAATATAGAAACATAATATATTATTCCGAGATGTGACCTTCATTTTGCTGAATTGTAGTAAGGACCAATTACGAAGGTTTTGCACATATATATATATTTATATATGTAAATTATATAATGGAATATGTGTTTGCATAATAAAGTGTGTATATCATATATTCCGTGTTCTCCTGATGCACAAAGGGGTAATTCCCCTGACTCCAGAAGCCACAAGGTGTGTTCTTCTCATCTGATACGTGCGCTCTTTCTGATGCGAAGATGTCCATATATACATGTATGCAAAATATACATATGTCCTCTGCTACGATTTTATGGTCAGGTATCAATTATACGAATGATGCATTTCTTCTTGTACATATATCATTGTAAAGTCCTTTTTCTTTCTTCCTTTCTTTTTTTTTTTTTTTTCTTCTCTCATCCATTTAATAATATCCGTGGTATTTAAGTTTTTGGAAAATTTCCTAAAATTCAGGAATGTGCAAAGGGAATATTAATTGTTAAACGGGTGGACCACAGGGAGGGATAAAAAGAACTGCGACAATATTTGTACACGCATTTGGAGGTTGTTCGTATTTAGTAACATATAATATATATATTGATAATTTGCTGTGTTTGCCATTTTGTCTCTTCTGCCTTATTACCTTTTTACCGACGACGTAGGACAGGTATATCATCACATTGAATAACATCAATCCGAGAAAAACGTTTAGGGCATAGCTGCATGAGCATTCACCTACAATGGTCGGTTTCGTCATATAGTCTCCGAAGGTATTTTGCAAGAGGGCAGCGACTCTTGGGTCGTAGTGGGCTGATGATGGGGCAGACATTTTGAAGGGTGGAGAAGGGAATAGGAAGAAGTTTAATTAAAAGGTTTTAAGTTATATTAGAAAACGGGAACTTCGACACGTTGAGATTTTGCTAAGGTGCGATTTTCTGGTTTGACTGCAAGGAGGGCGAAAAAGGAAAGACGAAATAAATGATGCGTAGGGTATATTATGCAGGTAATGTACGTACGCATATGTATCCATGATGCGAGGTAATCTGGATGAACAAAAAACATGGCTACGTCGTATTTTGCTAGCGATTTGTAGCTACAAAAGTTCCTATGGTATTATTTATTTATTTTTCATATTATGCATTATTATTATACGTATATGTCATTAATGCAATAAACAGCAGGAACGTCAAAATTATTCATAAACATCTTTAAGTTTTTCTTAAAGATGATTTTTAGGATGGCATAAACATGAATATATAATAAGATTAAAATATACTACGAAAATGCTATTCATTTGTACCTGTACTTTCTAAAATTTAGTAGGATGCCATGTGTATCTGTTTAAAGATTTTAAAACAATTAGGGTCATAAAATTGTTACTGTTACGATGTTTTTATGACTAACAATTTCTAAAAGAAAATGTTAAAAAAAAAAAGGATATAATAAAAAATTTTATCATAATTTGAAAGTTTTGCAAAGAGATTGTTCACATTAGAAGAGTAATAAATATTATTTTAATTTTTGCATCGTTC
>NW_008481867.1:143587-157852 GCF_000524495.1 Plasmodium inui San Antonio 1
TTTATTATGCACTTGGTTCCTTTTTAAATGAATACATTCCGATATATTTCTATTCATTTGCGGCGTACTTTTGTATAATGGGAAAGAGGGGAAATTATATTATAATTATTACTTATTTTGTTTTAATATTAATGCATATATTGAATGAATGGAAATAAAAAAATAATTTCGCATTCCGACATAGAAAAATAAATGCAATATTTTATGCGATTTATATGATATGCATAAATAAAATTTTACATTATGGAGGGATAATTTTTTTTAGTTTTTTCTTTTGGGTTTTCGAATTTTTCAATCCATATTTTTTCGGGTTTCCTTCTTCAATCATTTTTTTCGAGGTTTTATAACTTTTTTAATCAGGTCTTTCGGGGTTTCATAATTTTTCAATTATTGTTTTTTGGGCATTTCTAATTCTTCAATTATGTTATTTGGGCATTTCTAATTTTTCATTCGTGTTTTTCTTTTTTGCGGCTTTCCAATTCTTCAATCGTGTTTTTTGGGATTTTCTAATTTGTGAATGTTTTCTTTTTGAGGTATGCAGAATCTATCATTTCGTATTTTTAGTTCAGTTTTGGTTCAATTTTAGTTCAATAATTTTAGTTAGAATTTTGTCTTGACGTTTTTCTAAATTTTTACTTGTTCTTTCTTGGTGCATTCAATTATGACTCTTCACTTCGTAGAGTAAAATTTATCATAATGAAAAAATCTCCATGTCGGCGAAAGAAGATTGACTTTCTACTTACAAGAAATGATTGAAACAAATACTTTTCATTTTAGGGAATAAGAAAATAAATTCGAAAAGGAAAAAAAATCCGACCTTTCCCACATATATTTCTTAAAAGAATCCACACAGATAAAAAAAAAAAACACTGCAAGGAAAGAACAGCGCGCCAATAATTATTCACATTTTGTATGTTGCATTTTATTTCATTATTATGAATATGTACTTTATGTCATCGTACAATATAAAGATTTTTTTGTAAGTATATGCAGTGAACTATCGCCGATTGGTACAAATTGCGGCATGTGAAAATTATTACTACCAAAGAAAGAGAAACTAGGTATTTTTTCGTTTATTAAAATTTTGACATAAAATAGACAAAATAGCACGTAGGCAATTATTTCTTTTCGTTTTTTCAGCCTCATGCAATGAAAATATACATTGTTAATATTTTTATTCATAGCTTAACAGTTTGTGAAAATAATTTTCTAAGAGGTTTAGTTTTGCCATTATCTGGTTTTAATAAGTGGGTAAAAATATAATACAATAGAATACACTACAACACAATATAAGACGATATAAGACAATATAATCCACTATAATACAATATAATGCAATATAATACAATACAGTAGAATACACTATAATACAATATGATATTATATAATAATATTTTCTAAACCGGCTTAGCGGGCAAGTCCTCCCTTTTTGCCATGAAACAGCAAAATTGGTTAATTATACATTTAGGGAAGCAGGGCTGCTGTGTTTTTTCTGATGGATAGATAACTCAAAAAAATATGGCGTAAGGTCAAAAGTATATATTTATCTTTTCTTACAAATTACGCGCGTCTATCATTTTTTGAATCGTTCATAACTTTGCCACTGCCTGATATATATATATGGGGGTTGCCATGGGGACATTTTTTTATACATTTAGCGATGTACAAATTTTCATTGATGTAAGAAAGTAACGTTTAAGTAAATTTCAGCTTTTTCAAATTTTGTTTTAATCTATTATACTTATATTCTATCTTATTGAATTTTACTAGAGAAAATTGTTTCCGTTTCTTCTGATAAAGAAAATTGTGTTCTTTAGGACGAGGTCACTTCAGAATTGCAAGAAAGAAAAAAAGAGAGTTGTGTGTTTTTTTTTCCTTTTCCAATTCTGCGATTTGTTTAGTAGACTGTTGCCTTATATTATTACCATTCTTCCATGTATATATATAAAATTGCAGCCCCTTTTTTTTTTTTTTTTTTTTGCTATCCACAAATCCTGGCATATGATATGCGACACAATTCAGTCGAATAGGACTTTGTCCATTTTGAAAGAAGAATGATTAAAGCAGGTTCTTCGGGCAGATTATAAATTTAACTTCTTTATGCGGTTGGCGCGTTTTTCTTTGCTTACTCCTCAGGACTCTGTTCTACTAATTCCGTTTTCGAAAAAGGTTTTTCGATAGCATTAAAAAAGGAAAGCTCCCTGAGCGATAAAAATGTGGCTGCCTCTTGAAAATCATGTGAAAGAAACATTTGGATGTCCCTTTTCATTTTCTTAATTTCCTTAATTTTTTTCATTTCCTTCATTTTACTTCCTCTTCATTAACACATTTTCAATATAATATTATGCTTTCTGGATGCGAAAACCGTGTTATAATAGTAACAGTATGCCGTGAGACACTGTTTTTTCTTTTTTTTTTTTGTGACATTCTTTTCCTTTTAAGTTTTCATTTAGTCTGAATGGTAGCAGCATGTCATTAGCAGAATGGTTCATCACATAGTGCTCCCCGTCTCTCTTTCGTCTAATTCGTGAAAACTGGAAGTGGGCATTGTTTCTCTTTTCATACGTTCGTCTACATCTAAGGAGTAACACAAATAGGTATAAACGTGTGCCCATGCATTATTCGACCCCTCCATAGTGAACAATGAAAAACATGAGAACCAGAGGTGGTAAGCCTACCCTTATACCATTTTGGGTGGTAGGACGTGAAAGTTTCAACAAAGATAAAAAATGAAAAACGGAAGAGAGCGAAAATGTAACTCTGCTTGTTGTGCATGTGTCTTTGCGATGAGTCTTTCTATCTTACAAGAAATGGCGTTCTAAAAAAATGGACGCACCTTATAAGGAGGTGTCAAAATAGGGGCGGCTCCTCCACAGTTCTATACAGACTACCTGAAGTACATCCTACCTCATGCTTGACAAATATTAGCACAGTAGCAGAATTAACCAAAGCAACTGATTCGCTTCCCTTTTTCGTTCATTCCGCTTCTTAGAGCTTATTCGTTGTACCTCCATATGCTAGAGATTTTTCATTTTGTGAAAATTTAGAAAAAACTTAATGACATAAAAGAAATCAATCGCATCGTAGAGTAGTTTCCAAAGTTTCATCACCCTTTTACTCACGCGTAATAAAATTTTGTTTTGTCCTTTGAATATATTTTACTGCTAAATGTCTACGTGAAGCACCCCTTCTTTGTGCACCTGGATTGGAATGGCGGCTTCATAGATGCACAGCATGTGTATATTTTTATCTATACAACGAAATGATTCACGGAGTAATAAATTAGAGTTTTATCGGAAAGTTAAAAAAATTTTCAGCCGCTTTTTCAAACACACCCATTGATACACAGGAGAAATTAAGTCAGTGGAAGCAATTTTTTCTCAATGGAGGTAATTATAAAATGAAAAAAATGAATATAAAAAAAAAAAAGAAGCAAAATAAAACGAAAATTCAAAATGGTCCTGCAGAGGGAAGCGTATGATGCCTATTTATGAAAGATTTCCTTTAACAGTGACAGTTCCGTAGGGACGACACGAGGTATACATTGATTGACTGAACTTATCAAGTAGTGAAAACATAAACTCCGGCGTTATGCTTTAAAATTTGACTGAACTATTTTTAAAGGGTTAAAATAGGGTGGGGGCTAAGAGGAAGGGCAACAGGTGGACTATGCGAAAAAAAAAAAAACACAAAATAGATAATCTAATTTATTTATGTTCCAATTCGTACAGATGTGATGGAAATGAGAGGTCTCATAGTAGGAGGGAAACTGATATTGGTGAACCAGTTTTGTTAAACATTATGCATGTGAAATTAATTGATGAGAAAGGGGTTAAACTGTGTTAACAAGAGAAGGAAGCGAAAGAACTCGAATATGTTTTTCCTCATTAAGCAATTATCTATTTCAGAAAATTTCACCACAAGGTGAAATTTAAATACACGTACATGTGTATAGGTATAAATTCATACACCTATACATGCGCGTAACAACAGAATAAATCCTTTTTGTTCTGACATAAATTAGTCCTACATGGAGAACAAAGAAAAAAATTACCTTTTGTTTTTGAATTAAATTAGCGCGAAAAAACATCTTTTTTTTTTTTTTTTTACTTTTAGAAAACTCAGTTTTTATAATTAAATGAAAAAATGGCAGTGCTCTTATCAATCTCTTCTACGTTGTGACAAATGCTTTCTGAAGTTGCCCCTGTGTGAAAGGAGGGTGCTTAAACATTAATCCCTAATTTTTGTTCTCTACGACGGCGAACTTGAGAATATATTTATGCCCAGCATTCGACAACGACTACCATGTTTGGCGTCCTTTTTGTGTAAATTTTTTATTGTCAATATTTACCCTTTCGCTACTAAGAAATTGAAATTTTTAAAAAGGAAAGGATAAAATGACAGTTTTTTTTTCTGTTTAGGAGAATGAATGAATTGGTGTAAACACATTTGCTTAAATTTTCCTTGTGGTGTTCTTTTAGCTAAAATTACCTTTTCCATTGTTATTTATTTTTTTTTTTTTCGGGAACACGAGTTTTTTAGATCCATGTAGATAATTACAGGAATTAAAAAGGGAACTTGTTTTTTTCTTTTTTTCTCTACAAAAAAAAATATTCCATTGTAAGTTATGACAACTACTTGGGGTAATTGTGTGAATTTTCATTTTTTTTTTTTTGTGCCATAAATTATTAATATTATTTTTTGCGAATCCCTCTTATCGAATCGTTCCGTTGTAAAAGAGGAAGAAAAGGTAAAATGAAAGCAATTTTGCTATAACTTTAGCGCATGTGCACTCAACATACCAGTGTAATGCGATAGTTTCTCTCAATTTTAAGTTGACGATTTTAGGTCCCAGAAATGCGCGAGTCGATTTACTATGTGTGTTGTATAAGTGTACACACATAAGTGCACGCTTGTGCGTGTACATATTTGTGCTTATGTGCAACAAGTGTATTTTTCTCACTAAGATTTCCCCACAATACGTATACTTTCACCGCAGGTGTTTCACTATTCAGAGATCATTCTAGGAAAGATATAATGCGTGCAATTTATAAATAATTTAAAAAAAATATATATATAACGAAGCAGACTTGCTTAGGAAACGGAAAGCTCATGTAGAATCAAATTATAACCGAAGGGGGAGAAGAAAAGGGAAAGCATTACTGTAAAAGTGCAAAGTGAACTTTCACACATCTACAGTTTCTAAAATGAAGAAAAACGGATGGTGGGGAGTATTCTTCGGAGTTCTTCTCTTTCTTATTGGTACAATGTCAAAAAAGAGGGCAGTAGTAGATTTTCATGCACACATTACAGATGCGCACAGGCGCAGTTCGAATGGGTGACAAATCGGCAGATTAATGACCCCCCATTGGGGCTGATTTATATGGTATTATTCTACATCCTGTGCTAATTACCCCTTTTTGTTAAACCTTCCACACACGTTGTAGGTGCAAGCTTGGAAAATGTCATAAACGAATCGAATAAACCCAAAAGTGAGGAAATGAGCTCTTCTGTTAATTCTTATTGGGGTATAAAAAATGAGTCACAATACCCTGGAAGGAAGAACAAAATTTTGCAGAAACATACTTTGTCCCCAGGAGAGGAGGGATATTGGAAGGATAGCACACCCAGCGCTAAGAATGGAAACGGATCCGGGTTATTTAAAAAGGAAGCGCTTATCCAATTAAGAGATAGCAGATTTAGAAGGAAGCCATTGCGCTATGCATATATTAAAAGTAACGGTGAAGACAATTTGGATAGACATCTGAGTAGTACTGAGAAGGAGGCAGAGAATGACCATAATGAAAGTCCCAATTCCTTTTTACAAAATATGAACGTTTCCAATGTAGGCGAGATTTTAGATTACTTCGAAATTGTAGGTGAAACAGGAGAGCGAGTCTCTTCATTAGAGTCATATTATGTGGACATCTACACGTGCAAAGAAATTGTGCGTCTTATAAACCGTCAGACGTTAACCAATTTTAGCGGTAACTATAGGGGCGATGTTGAGGAGGAAGAAATTGAAGATAATGATTATAATTCTGGGACAACAAAAGATTCCAGGATACAAAGTTTGTATGATCATATGAAACTCTCCATGAATTCCTGCCTTCCTCAAAAAGATAAGCTACTAAACGAAATAAATAGCCTAGAACACGCACTGACAGAAGGTGACAAACCCGTATCACAAGCAAAGAATTCCACTACATACAAATTACTTATAAAGGAGTATGTAAATTGCTTAGAAAAGGATAGTGGAAATGTTAAAAAGCAGATAGAGGATGTTAAGAAAAGCATCAAAGAAGAATATGAAAATAAATATTGTTCTAGTAAGTGCAATTCGGACGTCTATTTCGAAAGTGTAGATGTGTACCTATCGTACGTGAATAATAATGCCGACACTATGTATAATTCTAATATCAGCGATGCAAAGGAATTTTTAAAATCTGGAACAAACATTGTTAGCATTATGGAGAAAGAAATAGCATCAGAGAATGTCATAAGTTCTATAAAGTTCCTACAAGGTGAAATTAATAACATCATAAATAACTACAATTATCACATAAAGAATATAAAAGACGCTATCGATAATATAAGGAAGCATAAAATAAATGATAAGTCTAGCGCCTCAGATAAGAAATGGTTGGTAGAGAAAAGTTTTGACTTGGCAAAAAACATGTCCCTGTACAAATTTAACAATAGGATGTTCAACAGGATGAAAGCATTGTACGATTTAAAAACAAGTAAATTTAAGAAACTATTTATTTTTTTAGCGGGGCAGTTGAAGGATAAACTTAACTCCTTTGCTGAGACAGAGGCCTTTCAGGAAAACTACAACTCGATACGTATTGACTGCAATTTTATCTTGGACTATGCCAAAGATGTGTACAATAGAAATTTGACCAAGATAAAAAAATACATAGGGAATGAAAGTTTAAAAGTTATCATAGTCAGAAATAAGGTTAACCAACAACTAGCAACGTGGGAAGGTCTGGTAGACAAACTAGAGGACCTATCTAATATCATAAAATCGAAGTATGTAATTGTCATGTCAGCGAAATCGCTCATTGGGGAACTGAAGAGTGAGTTCAAAACAGAACAAACGGGAGAGTACGAATTCGATGGTCTCATAACATTAATGGAAAAAATAAGTATCCAAATTAGCAGGGTGAATGAAGGTGTCAATACTGTATATAACACCTACTCCATCGCTAAGGATGTAGAAACAGAAATCGAAAAATTAGAAACTTCTATCGAAGGGTACATGAAAGAAATAGATGCTTTAAAGGTTAAGGTATCAACTGACGATGATATTGAAAAAGAAGTGGTGTCGAAAATTTTGTTTATAACGGAAAATATTAACAATTTAAAAAAAATACTCTCCCTGGAAGAGAAAGCGAAGGCAAATATTGCGGAAATCGATGAATTAATAATGGGAACATCATTAGATATGAAGGAAATTATAGATAAGAAAAGGGACGCTTATAATAATATAGAAATGATTATTAAAGATGTATATAAAGACAATTTGAGGGAATTTCTCAAACAAATGTCTCTAAATATGGACAAAAATATAAATTCTATCAATAGCAGTAGTTCTACGGACAAACTGGATGGCGTGTTCAAGAATATAAAAGATTATTATGAGAAGATGAAATCTATGAAATGTGATCAAATATCAGAACATTTGCAGAATATAACGAATCTACTCAAAATTATTTCAGACACCAAGGAGGAAATCTTAAAAATCCAATATGAAGATTTCAATGGAAAATTAACAAAATCGTTAGAGGAACTTCAGAGTGTTTACGACAAATTAAAACTTAGCACCGCAGAGTATACAGCGGAAAAGGGGAAGATTGAAGAATACAAAAAGGTTATACTAAAAGGGGAGAAAGAATTTTTTGACAAAGGGTATGATAAGGATGATGATATGTTAGAATTGAAAAGTGCTTACGCAAATTTTTTCAAACATAAGGATAATTTCCTCAAGAAAAGAAGTAAAGTGTTTGAAGAATTCCATATAGCGAAAGAGGCCCTAAAAACAGCTAGGATCTATCTTATATCCTATGTATATGTGCCGGAAAGATATAACATTATCAATGAGGAAGCGAATAAAAAGTATAACGAGTTAATAAAAGAAATTAATAACGAAGATATCGATATCAAATTGGAAGAATACGAAATAGACTTCAAGAGGAACAATAAATTATCCGATAGCATCATAAAACAAGTGGACCAATCAAATAAAAATTTGTGTAACCTGAAAATTTTAAACAGGTCTATTAAAGATTGCTCCACGGATAGCAATATAATCGAAGAATTAATTAGCAAAAATAATTCACTAAAGGAAGAAATCATTTCCGAAAGAAACGAAATAGAAAAAGACAATTTCATGGATCAACGTGTGAAGATAAATTTAATAATAAAATTAAACAACACACACATCACTCTTGAAAGAAAATTGTATCACAATTTGACCACCTTAAAGACACAAATCAAAAAAATTCTCCATTTTTACACAAGTTCGAAGGAAAAATATAAAGACTTAAACGAAACGGACCTGAAGAAAATAAAAGAAAATGAAGAGTGGAAAAGCGCGAAGGAATTGATATACGCTCTTAATGTCGAATACGAGATATTGAAGAAGCAAGCGGATGATCTGATGAGTAGCAAAAACAGTGAAATTATAAAATGGATAGGTAACATAATAATGGACAAAGATAAAAAAATAAATAAAAAAGTGGAGGAACATGTAAATTCGTTCGATGAACTTATCGCAAAATCAAAGGCGCCTATTTTTGTCAGAGATATTAATCACTACAAGTATGATGAAAATAAACAAAATGCAAGACACTTTAATGCAGAAGTGGAAGGTTTTGTTGTGAAGATCGAAAAAGAAAAGGAAATGCTGAACATAATTAGAAGAAGTTCTAATCAATACTTGGAACAAGCAAATCAAAGGAAAAGTGAAAATATAGAATTCAAGGCCAAGGAAAAGGCCATGAAAGAAGTTTACGAACAAATTAGAGGTGTATCAGAACAATTGAATGAAGCACTGAGGGAAATACATACAGTGACAGATTTACAGAAGATAGAATTGAAAATTGAAAAAAACGGAATTCACGATATGGTTAATCGGATTACCACTGAGTGGGAAATGTCTGAGCATAAAATGGAAGAAATTAATTCATATAAACATGTCATGGATGGAATGAAGAAGGAAAAATCGGAAAAAGAACATCCGCATCTCTCTTTATTTGTGTATACCGAATTTTACGGAAAAGCGATAAGGAGTCATAGGACAATCAAACGCCTTCTTAACGAGGCTAGCTGGTTAAATTGGAAGTGTGAGAATAGCGAAAGTATTAGCGAAATAAAATACATTAAAAAGCAGATTGATGGTTATTTGAGAGACATTTTAACAAATAATAGCACCTTGCATGAAATGTTGGACCATATTAAAAAAATGAAGGAAATGATGTTGGATGGGAATATTCAAGGAATTATGCATCTTGTGGAGAAGGATGTGACAGAAACGCAAAAATATTCCACGTTGGTGAAAAATGAGCAGGCAAAATCAGATGGCCTAATTAAAGAATTAGATAAACATTTCACAGATGCAACGAGGTTAAAAACGGAGATGAATGAAAATTTACCCCTCGAACGAATCGATGAAATCGTGAAGAAAATTATGAAATATAAGGACGAAATAGAACACCGAAAAGAAGAAATGAATACGTATTTGAAAGATTCCAAAGAGTATAGGGATAATGCTTTTCTGTATTACCACAACGCATATAGTAGAAATAATAGGCTAAAACATTTGAAGGAAAGGAACGAAGAAGCTCCACTGGACATTGATATGGATAAAGTAAGCACATGTGTAAACCAGTGTATGACTCTAGCAAATGACGCTGCGGAGAGTGAAGAAGAAATAAAAAAGCTCGGTAATAGCTATGTGGAATATGAAGGAAAAATGAACAGTCTCTTAAATGACATTTCCGTTTTGCAAATAAGGATCATGTATGCAAAGGGGAAGGGCAAGGCCACCAATATCATGAATGAAATCAAACAATTGCATGCAGACATCGAAGGAAAACTTAACGAATCTGAAACAAAATTAGAACAGTGGAAGAAGGAATCCCAAATGAATGAAAAAGCAGATATATTGAATAATGAAGAATCCAAGATGGCATACATAAACGTGAAATTAAATTTAGAACTAATCGAGTCTAATTTACTTCAGATAAAAGATATAAAAGAAATTGTGAATAACATTCTCGTCAAATCGAATAATTTAAATAGTTCCATATTAGGGGCGTCTATATCTGAAAAGGATAACTCTTTTGATGTCCTGAAAAGGGAAGAAATGCATTACATACAATATTTGAAAGATATTGAAAGTGAAAAGAAACTCATGACGGATGAAAAGAGCAACGTGGATGTAATACACGAAAATATCCTTAAAATAGAAAATGAATTGGAGAAATGTAAAAGAAATTACGAAGACGGCATTTTGGAAAAAGCCAAAGAAATGGCTGATGAAAAGAAAAAACTTATTGAGTCAACTAGGGAGTCGTTAAATTCGCTCGAGTCGTATTTTACCGAGCTGTTTAATGAATCATATTTGAAAGAATACGACATTAAGAAAAAATTTATAGATTATCAAAAGAGCATGAAAGGGTTATATGACGAGTTTGAAGAGTCGTACAAAGTAATCAAAAGGAATGCTGCAAATGTTGCAGAAGCAACGGTAGAGCATAATGAAGCTAGAAGACTAAGGGAGGAAGCTGAAAAAGCACAAATAAATATTAACAATAAGGAAGAAGCTGCAAAAAGGAATTTAAGCGAAATAAAGCAGCATGAATTTATGAACTTTCTGTTTCATACAAAGGAATATGTGGATAAGATTAAACATGCGTGTGAACAAGAGAATGCCCAAGTGGGCGAAGGACATGCAGATATTGAAAGAATTATTATAACAATTCGAAAATTAACAGACGAGAAGAGTACATTCGAAACCTTCAAACTAGCAGAAGATAAAGATAACAAATTAAAAAAGAGCTCACATCAGTGTAATAAAAATGAGGCACATAATGCCTTTGGGAAGATGATAAAAGCGTCTAATTTTATGGGGATAAAAATATTAACAAGCTCAGGATTCGAGTTGAGCCCGGAAATGCACCTAGGAACGATTTCACAGCCTGATTCAACGTTAAATTTTGAATGGGAGGTAGAAATAAAGTCGGAAAAAGATGCCAAATTAGATCCTTACAAAAACCTACAAGTGACCTATGGATATATTAAAAAAATATTTAAAGATTCAGAGGAGACAGACAGGAAAAAAGGAGAAATCGAAGGCTGGATAAGGCAAGGGAACAATGTATGTCACAACATTAAATCATCCAATGAATTAGAAGCTAAATATAAGTACACAAAATATAGAGGAAGCATTACCTTAAATAAAATTAATGACGCTTTGAGGAAGTATAATCAATTGGACGCTATGACCTGCAGCATCGTGAACGATAACAAAATTATGGAGAGCTCAGAATTTACAAAATTGAAGGAATTAAGTGATGCCTACAATAAGAAGAAGAATGAACAAGTATACAAGTCGGAGATCAACAAAGTGAATGAAGAATTTCAAGATATCATGAAAAACGTAGAAAGCTTAGATAATAAATTTGAAACAGTACAAAAACCTGAATCAGCAGGCGAAATAATTATCAAGGAGAACTCCGTACTTACAGGAATTAATAATAAAATAGATAGCATAAATAGTAGAATTACAACAATTATGACTAGTCTTAACGAGTTACTAGTAGCAGGAATGACATGTGAGAAATCCTCTTATGCTTCCCTAATTGGTAATATAAATGCCAAAGCGTTGAGTGACTTAAGATTAATAAATAACCAAAGAGAGAACGCAGAAAAGTACGTAGAATATATTAAGAAAAATTTGAACTTGATGAATGATGACATTCGTGCATTAAATAAATACTTCGATACCAACAAGATAAATGATTACCAGTCGAGAAATTTGGAAGAAGTAATTAAACACGCCAATGATTTAAATGAAAAGGAAAAAGAAACAACAGGAATAGTTAACGATATAAAAAAAGAATCCATAGACGTAAATCTGGAGGTAGAAATGAATTCCTTAAATAGCAGTAAAGAGAAAATTATGGGACATTACAACAAACTGAAAGATAAAATAAAGAGCATTAACGACGTTTACAAAAACTTCAATTTGGTAAAATTGAAAGAAATAGAAAGTAGCTCAGATAAATATTTAGAAATAGATGAGAAATTTAAAAATGTGCTCAATACTCAAATAACAAGATTGTTGGACAATCATAGGATGCTGGAAGATATCAGAAAAAATATAACAGAAACTGAAGGGAAACTGAAAGGTATCAATGGTATATACACACTGCAGTCCATCCAAAACTTTAACAATGTGTGTAAGAATATTGAAACCAATATGGAAAAGCTGCATGTAGTAGAGGAGTCGAATAACAGTGAAAAAAAACAGGTAGAAGCCTGTGTAGAAGATGTTTCCCATCTTATAAACAGAGGAAATACTTTGTTTACTGATTTAAATGATTACGATGTAGTAAGCAATAATGCGGCGAAAGAATTAACTGATGATGCTACTCAAAAGTACATTACAAAGATTAAAGGAAAAGTAAACCATACTATGGAAGCATTTCAAAAGTTGTTAGAACGTATTCAGGAAAATAAATCGCACATACAGAAGAATGAAGATATAAATAAAGACATATACGAAATATGGAAAAGAGCTAATGAAATTAAGGCAAGGTTCTCGGAAAATTGTCCAGAAAATGATAACTACTTTCATGTAGCGGATTATCTGAAGGATATAAAAAACATTTTGAACGAAATAATGGAAGGTGTCAACATAGATGCATATATCGAAAAGATTTCTCACAATATTGATAAACAAATAAAAGATACACAAAATCATCGTAGCGTGGAATCTATTTTAAAAGCCAAAAAAAATATTGAATCCTATAATGGAGAGGTAAACAAGACATTACAATCTATGAACACTGCTCAAGATAAAATTTTATTAAAGAAAAAAGACATAGATAATATATTTAGTATTCTATCTGTAAATATGAAGAGCAGTGTGTGTATAAATACGAAAAAATATATTAACGAGGTGGATGTTTTGTTAAACAAGTTAAATGTGGATATACATAAGTTGGAAAATTTTATAAATGATACTAAACTGAGAATAAAGAAATTAGAAGACGAGGAAGCTAAGCTCAAAACTGAGAATGCTTCTCGTGATGAGGATGATGAACCATTAGGTGAGCTCGCACACGATTCAGAAAATTCACAAGAGTCAAATGATAACCAAAATAAGCGTAAACGAAATGATGTAAGTAGCGATTCGAAAGGAGATTCTTCTAATACCTCTCTGTATAAAGTGGATGGATTAGATGAAAATAATAATACTGCTGGCAACCACTTTGATGAAAATCGGAAAGGAGAATCTCATAATGAAAGTAATAATTCAGGCGGAAACAACTCAGGGACGAGTTTTAGATATGCCGCAGGAATTATTCTAGTATTTTTTAATTGTTCAATGGCTGGATTCGCAATCTATACATATAAAAATGATGAAACAGAAGAAGCCCAGTTCGTAACAGATAGGGAGGACCTTGACTGGGATGAATGTTTTAATAGACGAGAAGAGGAAATCATTGAAGTTTCTCTTAACTAAAATAAATAATATAAATGAATAAAAGGGGGGAGAATTTTATGCAAAAAAAAAAAAAAGAAAGAAAGAAACTAAGACGATACATAGGTAGCTCTTTCTTATGTGTATAATGTATCACTCGGAATTTGCTATCAAAATACATTGAAGAGGTTAGGAGCAATCAACGTAGAGTGCAGTTGTGAAGCTGAAAAATAACCGTTGTTGCATTTTGCGTTTTGCAAAGATGCCATGTGGCTAATTTAGACATGTGTGCAGTGGCACATCTGTGGGTTTCCTTGAAAATTTTTAATTGATAAGTTCTTCTTTGATAGTAAATTTCTATGAGCTCTTTTGTTGCCGGGCATTATTATGAGGCAGCTGAGTTGCAATGCTTCGAAGATTTGCATTTTTTTTGTTACAATTTTATTATCTTCTTTTGTTTTAGCATGTGCTATGCAATTCTATGCTTCTTCGGTTACTCTTTTGCTCGACGTTGGACCTTTTTGTCCTTTTTTTTTTTCTCTAATTAA
>NW_008481868.1:0-1866 GCF_000524495.1 Plasmodium inui San Antonio 1
GGTTTAAATCTGATTATTAGGAAATAGAGAGGATATCATAACTCTTAATTAATATATTTTATTTGAGCGCGTTAATATAGTTATTAATGAAAGTACTTATATTTATTTATGAGGGATGTTTATGAATCAGTTCAATCATGCACTGCTGTACTGATATTTTATTATGCATAAGAAGGGTATTCATTCTTTCCAGTAAATATCTTCTAGAGAAGTATGAGGCTTCTTATCTAGATAAGGAACTGACAGAGTCAATATGCATACTGTACGGAGCCGCTAATGTTCCTTAATATAGAAAAGGATTCTCAAATGGGGCGTAATGCCTTTGGCATATGAATACAGTAAAGTGCGAAATTCTGGTAGTGACTCAACGATAGGTTTTACTCTAAGAAAGGAATCATATTAAAGAGTATATTCATAATGTTCTTTTATGATAGAAGACATAAACACTGTATAAATATACATTTGATTTAGAGAGGGAATACCATAAGTATTAATGGACACCATTATGGACGTTCATGTCTGTACTTAGTAAGTGCAATATTTAATAATAAAATTTTAAGTTGTATGCGTCAGTACCACTGTTTCTATAGTTATATTGGAATCTCATTTTATGTCTTGTATTATCAGTATAGGAGCATGAATAACGTCTTGGGGACATATGTGAGGATTAATAAGGGAATTAGACATTAAGGAAGACAAGATAAAAATTCTTTACTTTTTAATTTTGTGCGGGATATATGCTCAGATTGGCAAACCATTCGACAGGATTTGTGAATTTCCCTCTAACTTACGCTATAAGAAGTGCGTCTAGATATTTTCTATTTGATTGGACGACAGGCGAAGACAGAGTACCCAGTGGACATGTAACTGCTGCTGCTGAGTCTTGCTATAAAAATGTCCTTTCCAAGATAGATGCAGAGTGATTGCAGAGGAATAGTAACAAATATTTAGTCCCGTTATATGAAGTTATACATTACATTCTGGTTCACGGAATGCATTGTAATGAGAATTAGCTAGAACATGGTGTGGTTTTTTGAAGAGTGCAACACCCGATGTGTGTAATTTGAAAAAGTAAAACAATTTTCATAAGTGTCATCAAATGCGGCGTCCCTATTCGTTGTGTTAACTGTGATTGGATCCCAACTGAGCAAAGTATAGTAAAATAGGGCAGATGGGGAAGAAGCCAATCGCTTCTTAGAGTGATCATTACATGTAAATTTCGATAGAAGTTAATAGATTTCATAAGGAGCCCTTTAAATGACAGGAGTATATTTATAAGAAAAAATAATAGTCTAGAATTATTTGATAGTTATATACGATTCAAGGATATAAATCAGAAGAGAAGTCACTTCATAGGTATGTTGCGTATACATGAGTTGTTTACAAATCATATTTAGGAGCTCCAACCCACTAGCCGGTACATGTAGTTGAAGTAACTATTAACAAGAACTATTAAGCCTTATGACGCTTTTGTTTCTTTTCCTAAATTATATAAGGTTGAGGGTGTGTACATATGAAGAAGACGTGTAAAACTTTGTACATGCAATAGTGATCGTGTAAGAGGCCAAATTTTCCTGAGGGGATCGTAACAATAGTATGAATAATGGGAAGTATATAGAACGATGAAAGGAAACAACTGTCTTTGGTACTGTTGCATTGGCCTCTTCGATGTAATGTATTTACGAATGCTAACATAACCGTATTGTATGACCAAGGAAAAATCACCTAAGCTTTGTTCAAGCAATATAACAGTTTCTTCCCAGGCGTACAGCATTGTATATGCAGTACGATCATGTGTGACTAAAATAACTTTCGAAAGCTTTATTATTATTTCTTATGAGTTATTTGAAGCCAAATTGTTCATGA